>NC_092172.1:24269551-24454551 GCF_045791955.1 Oncorhynchus clarkii lewisi | reverse complement strand
TACTTGTCATGTTTTGTTTTTGTGTGGACCCCAGGAAGAATAGCTGCTGCTGCAGCAAAAGCTAATGGGGATCTGAATAAACCAATAAACCAATCCACCATGGTCAGTCAGTGGGAATCATTTCAGCAGTAGCCTGACCACAACACCGTGTCATTACGCAGTACTAATATGTTAACATGGAAACACATGTACAGTTACTGTGACGTGGTAAATAGTTGTATCATTCCAGTCTCTTCATCTCTCTCTGTGACACACACATACAGACTAATAACATTCTTCTTTCTCCGTCTTTCTGAATGTTCTTTTTATAGTGATGTGTTTCCACATTCAAATGTCAAATGGTTATTTGAAGTCAAACGCTGATGACATTGAACCATGTTTTCCCTTTTCGTTCCCTTTTTTGTGTGATTGGATTAATTATGTGTCATTCACTTTTGCTGGAGGTCAGCAAACATACATTCTCGGTCATAAGTCATCAATCTATATGACTGCGAAGATGAAAAGTCAAGCATGTCAACCAGGGAGCCAGTGAGAGAGGGATCAGGCCATTGATTTCAGGGGCAATGCAATATCTCCCCGTGTTCACTACAATCTAGCGCTCTGTGGAGGAAACCACTGTAGAATTCACAAGAGCCATGTAATATCTGTAATACATGATTATGTGAGTGAAGTTGATGAAACACAATCCATCTCAAACACACACATTACAGGATCATTTCCACACAATGTCATTTAAATATAGCTATGGGCTTCCAGTAAAGGTACACACCACAAGCCATCCACTACGTTATCACATTCAACGTGCTTTACCATGTCATTTTCACTGTAGATCACTTCTATTTCACCTGTAAGGATATAAGGCATTGTAGGCTTCCCAAATCAGATCAGATACTGAAGGGGGTCAAGCAATATAATAGCTTATATATATCATTTCCCATCAGTAATGAATTACATTGTAATAAAACAAAAAGTTAAGGCAGACTGAGCATAAACCGCAGGCAGATAAAGCCTGCTGACAATTCAGTATTGTTTTAGCATACTCCACTCTAAATGACTAATCTTGGTTGGATCGCCCCCTTAATTGGTTACCAGTCTCCGCAATGCAAGTGAAAGTACTGCTATTTAAGGTTCCACCATTAAGCAGTAGCAACACTTTCTTTTTGGCAATAACAGCCAACAATTAAATTAGCAGATTCGAAACTGAACCTCCTATCTACCCACTAATCAAAACGCAGCCCATCTGTTGTGCTGTCTCTTATAAAATGACTGTTTATCTATGTATGATAAGTGGGTCTGGACCACACACTAATCACGCCGTTATATTCCCAGAAATATCCAGATAAATACAATAAGATATGCGTTTTCTATTCTATCCTAAAAATAATGGAGAGGGGAAGCAAGAAATAATATGCACGTGTAGTGCGCAATATGTAAAACCTTCCATAGTAAAACTGTATGTTTGTCTCCATCTGTCTTGCTCTTTCCTGTTCTTTCAAACACACTCACAAACACGCGCACGCAAGCACGGACATACACAGGCACACGCACGCTGGCACCCTCACTCACACACACTGACGCATGCACACGCACTCACAGACAGACCACTCACACCCGAGCGCGCACAACACACACACCGGGACACACGCATGCACACTTTCCCTTAGCTGTGCTTTTGTGTTTTGTCAGAATTAATGAGAAAAGTTCCCTTGCCCTAGGGGTAATTAGTGTCCTTGGAGTTAAATAAGCTAATACTTAGACACCTCTGGCACAAGCAATTATGTTTGTGTATTGAATAATTGATTCAAAGAGGGGGGAAGGGCTGCTAATCAGATCTGAGCATAATGAATTGATTTAATTAACAGGGGAATCTGAGGGTCTCTGGGAACTGCGCGCACTTATTCCGTAGCAGGAGCGGGCGCAGCACATAAATTGGAGAGAAAGGCAGTGTGAGTATGCTTTTAGCAGTTGTCAGGTCTGGAATTGGATTTCTTGAATATAGTTACAGTTTCGGAGCAAATGAGAACGGGGAGAGAATTTCACAGCGCGGAGGGCTCTGTCGTCTAGTCTAAGCGTTTGATACGAGTACAGTTAGATTCAGGAGATTTTACTGCTTTCCATTCTTTGTTTGCGTATGGAATTTACGAAGACCAACCAACATTGTTTTACGGGTGTAAATTGCAGTTTAGTCCGGAGAGGCAATTTTCTGTGTTTAGTAAGAGTAAACTGAGCGCGGACACTTTCTTTCTTTCACGATACATTATATTATCAATTGCCTAGAATAACATTCAAACCCGCGTTCATGTTACAACGGTTTCCGTTACTAACGCAGATACAAGCCAAGCGTTCGTGAATTTTCAGCTTGCTGAACACATAAGGACGATTCGGTCGCTGTTTCAAAGCTCATTTCTAAGAGAAGCCTTGCGCACACCGACTAGTGAAGCCTGCTGGAGCCGAGAACGGATCGTCTGGAGCCGGACTCCTCGTTCCTCAGGACGATGGTGTTGGACAAGGAAGAGAGTGAGTAACACCCCCGACGATGGGTATTTCAGCTGGATGTCACATTGGGACAGTGTTTGTTTTTGTACTAGGTAGATAACCCAGCCTACCTCAGGATATATGTTAACCCACATTCCCCGTCTACGAAAGACACGTCTAGTAGACTTATTTGGATACCCGGTGGTAATTATTTGCGTTTTTTTTGTCGTGAAGAACCTTGCTATTTTACTTCAATATCCATTATAAGTTCTCAGCACTCACATACATACACATACGCCTATTTTTTTCTGAAAGACTACATGTCTTCTGCAATTTGGAGCTTTATGTGATGACTGTTCACATGATGGGCATTGCAACCTTAGCAACACAACTCGGCTGTAAAACATGGTACCACTTTCCCTCTGCCTAAAGTGCTCCTCGCATCCTCTGAAGTTACCGAAGCAGCTCTTTGACATCAGCACAGGATGGGAGATGCAATTCGAGTGCTTTTAACTTGATTGCAAATTTTGGATAGCACCATGCAATAGGGATGGCAGTTTCCTTTCCTAATGCAATACCTGTCTATTTTGAAATAGGCTATGTAGGTTAATGAACAAGTAATCCCATACATTTTTACTTTAGAGCAAACCTGTTTCTCTTGGTGTCCTATTTTGTGTGTAAATTTATATTTTGTAGCATATTTCATACAATGCATACAAAAAGATAAAGCTAACCAAAAACCTCAAACTTGGAAAAAACTGTTGTGAAACTGGATCACTTAACTTCTGTTATCAGTTTGTGTAGAAGTGCTATCCAAAGTAGTTTTTTCTATCACTTGTGTAGCTAATCTATGGTGAGGTCTGTATTCTTAATAGGTAGACTACTTAATACCTTCTCTCACAGCGTTGTAGGACCTAAAATAGACTATTCTTGTCATATCTCAGAGAATACTGTCATCACACATTTGGTTTTAGCCAGAGACCCCCCCCCCCCCAAAAAAAAAAAGTAATGGCTTGCAATTGTGACCCATTATTTGTTTGAAAATTGATATTTCATATCTCTTAGCTGAGCATCCTTTCACTTCCCCATCTACAAAGCAATAAAGGGATTGCAGTAGAAACATAAATTGGTCTGTCTAGCTGAATCCATGTTGTGCTAATGTACCCAGATTAACTCAACTGTAAATTGTCTCCTTTTGATGTCTGTCTTACTAAAAGTTCCCAATATGATTCATGATTCAGATGCTTTTAACAACTATTGGCTAAGCAATATGGTAAATGTACAAGGTGATGCAAATGGCATTAGTGGGAAAGGATGCACAGGAGCATGTAATGCAGTCAATACTACATTAACTACTGATGCCCAATTACAGAACCAGGGAGAGTGGCTTTTAGGAGCATTAGGACTTGCAGAAAAGCTGAGATCACCTGCTGCTCATTGCCTAAAAGCTTCACCCTTTGCTTGCTGGGGCCGACAAAGTGCGCTGGCATTTTGGCAGGGAAGGGGAGAGAGAGAGCTGCTTGGATCTGTGCTTTCCAATAGCTAGAGCAGGCTGTTAGCGATCCATTGGCTCAGAGACATTGCCTGCATTTTACAGTGTCCATACTAAGCATAAAGCCATTTAGGCTACTGTGTGTGTGGTCTACTTGGCAGTTCAGCATACTTCTTAAATGCTGCATATATTAGCCTACAGTAATGTGATACGACCACCATGCAGCTTTAAGATCTTGTTTTCTGCCTTGAATCACATAAGTTGGAAACTTATTCTCATGATGGCATTTTGTCTTAGGGAAAAAAGGAGATATTGAGTCTGACAGCCTGAGTTTTATTGAAACACTTTGGCTTTAACAGTGCTGAACTTGTGAATATGTGTGAAGTCTCTAGGAGGTCTGATGCCTCACAACGATCTAGGGAAATAACCAGACAGCTCTCTCTCTTCTAGAGAAAAGCTAATCTTGTTTCCCACTTTTGAAATCTCTTTTGAGAAAGTAGGATACAAATCAATTCCCTCTCCACCTATTTTTAAACACTCACACATTTTACATTCATGTTTGACCTACCACAAGGCTCAACTTCACATTGGCATCCAGCTCCAGTGTAATAACGGGTTACTTAGCGTTGTAATGGAATTGATTGGTTTAAAGGTCTTTACCATTTCCCCATGTATGAGCTGTGTGTGTGTTGACATTAAATGTGAAAACAGTGATGGTGGACTGGAACCACCTGCTCGTATCACTAACATGTAGTGCTATACCAAGTGGGTCATGAATATCAACTAGGCTTTCTGTCCAGCTCAGACATTCTGTTCCTAGCTAACTATACCACCCCCCCCCCTCCCCATAAAACTGTATTGACAGATTAACCCAGTCTGAAAATATAGTACTTATGGTATTCTGAAGATGTGTAGTGTGAAAGCACCACATCCTGAAATTACTTAATATGGATGTCTAGAAATGAATGGCACCACCTTCCCCAAATATTCCAGGTGAACATTTTATTTTTGCCCTCTAATATAAAGTTCCCAATTGACTTCTAATTCTAGTGGAAAAAAGCAATTCAGCCATTTTCTTTCCTTCAAGGTATTAGGAACTATCAGCTGCAGCAGAAATAATTGGGTCCTCATTGTAGACATGTCTTTGGCTGATCATTCGCACCACTGGGCTTTCTAAGAACCTGGGCTGAAGAGAACCTCCAATCCTAAAACCTGATGATAAATTCTTGGTTACCTTTGCACTTTAATTTCCGACCCCGTGAGAAGCCTGTCCAATGAAATGTGTACATTCATAAAGCAATGTTTTTCAAATGAATACAGAGACGTGATCTGTCGGCTACTGTAATAAAACTTGGGCTTCAGGCTCCAATTTTTTTATTTTGAAATAATAAGAATTGCTTCATTCTTTACCGGAGTTACCATGGTAATTCTGTCTTGTAGCTATGTCATATTGATTTAGAAAGTGGACAGTTATTTTCTGTTATTCCCTTTCTGCGGTTTGATTTCTAATTTCCAGTTGGAGATTACTTTCATACATTTCTTAAGTCGTTTCACTTTTTCTCCTCAGGAATGTAATTTTCTCTCTTGTTTTTGCTACTTTTTCAGCTTATTGGCTTGTTCTTACTCTAAATTAAACTTGCCAATTTCAAATATTGAAATTGCACCTGTATCCTTTGCCCTGGGCTCTAAACAATGTTACAAGTTTATTTCAACATTTCATATTGTGTGGTCACATCTAGTTATTAAGATGGTTTATCATGCCCCCTGTTTCCTTATTGGAACACATCTCTTCTTTCACTTGAATATCTTCCCAGTCCAGTGGGGATATCACTGACGTATCAGTGGACAACTGTCTGGTAAACCTTGCTTGGTCAAATGTCTTGCCATTCTACTATTGTAAACCTGAATGATTCGTTATTATCACTAATGAAGACATGTTATGCAATGGCTCACATGTACAGTTTACAAAGGGATATCATTCATACAACAGTTATAACTCAATTACAATGTATGAACGCCAATGTGATGTAGGCATGGAAAACACACCACACATTCACACCTCTCACTCGCTACTTGTGCCCTCTACGCTCTATGCATACATTCCTATACTGCCATAACTGTTCTCTATCTGTTCAATATGCAACACGACACTTCAACAAAAATATGAACTTCCAACATACTGAATTTGATGTCAGTAAATTTAATTTCACCATTTTAAACAGTGAGTGCTTGATTCAGTGTGATCTACTATGATCTTGCACAGTTCTCACCAGTTCTCACCAGACCCAATAATATCTCCCACCCCAAACCAGATCCCTATCAGAATTGTGTTTCACATCAGTGACTGCAGAAGATGCATGTCCTTTCCCATAATTTCAGTGGAGCTCAAAGGGCTGAATGGGCACTGAGACACGTGTAAGCAAGATCCTAGTGCACCCACCTTCCTCTGGTGCAAATGGCTGCTCTCATCAGAGAGGCACACTAACTCAATGATGCACTCCTGAGCTCTTCGAGCATCCATTTATCATATCCAGAGGCCACATGCTCTCACGTTATATTACAACTTCTTACAACTAAGATCCATTTTCCCTATGCATCATGTAAGAAAGAGTGACAATGTCTGTTTCTATTGTCGTTAGAAATTCTTCTCAACCCGCACTTTACAACATCCACCTGTTTTATTCAAAATAGTGCGTGGTGGAGGGGGGCGCAAAACAATGTCCGTAAACACGGAATTCTCTAAAGCTCCAAAGATACCTACTCCATCACTCCAACGTTACACAGAGAACCTTTTTAGATTAATTATTATTTTAGACCAACTTTTATGACCTCTCAAAACAACCTTATTTCTCACCTTGAGTCTTGAGATGAATGCAGACATGCTCAGCATTCAGACATAGCCCTTCTAGTAATTTAATAGGATCTCGATGTCATAAACCCCAAGTTCCAAAATGGGGTGAAAATGGCAGCCATATTGATCTGGGAGAAATCCAAACCAGTCTAATTGGAAAGAATGCCAGTAGACACATAATCCAGATTTGACTTATGCAGGAAAATGAAAGTAAGGTGTGATGTATCAGAAGTTGTGTAATTGAATTATTGTCATATAATTACGAAGTTTATATTGGTTTTATAACACATTTCTGTATAAATAACCTCTAAAATACAGTGTACAAAACATTAGGAACACCTTCCTAGTATTGCATTGCATGTCCTTTTGCCCACAAAACAGCCTCAGTTTGTCAGGGCATGGACTCTACAAGGTGTGAAAGCATTCCACTGGGATGCTAGCCTATGACTCAATGCTTCCCACAGTTGTGTGAAGTTAGCTAGATATCCTCTGGGTGGTGGACATTCTCGATACACACAGGAAACTGTTGAGCATTAAAAAAACAGCAGCGTTGCAGTTCTTGACACACTCAAACCAGTGCGCCTGGCACCTACCAAAGGCACTTAAATCTTTTCTTGCCCAGTCACCCTCTGAATGGCACACATACACAATCCATGTCTCAATTGTCTTAAAAATCCTCCTTTAACCTGTCTCCTCCCCTTCATCTACACTGATTTAAGTGGATTTAACAAGTAACATCAATAAGGGATCATAACTTTCACCTGGATTCACCTTGTCAGTCTGTCATGGAAAAAGCAGGTCTTCCTAATGTTTTATACACAAGTGTAAATGTAAACAGACCATACATGTCTCTATTTTAGTTTTCTTGGATAGCTGTGATGATACAGTATCAGTACTTGTTGCATTTACATCTTGTCTAAGTCCCATCATCAACTGATTTCAACCAGTGTATGGCTGTGGATTGACTGCATTGTTTGAATGGAATGTTGGCACTTCATTTGGCACTTCATTTGAGAAATGTATGGAATCTTTCCTCTAAAACTGGATAGCTGGCTTGCTAGCTAACAAACATATAGTGCAGATAAATTCATTATTTTACACAATCTTATCACAGTGCTGGCAAACCATGGTTGACCAATTCCCTTACCAAAATGTTTGACCTTTATCCCATTCTTACATTTGCACACACTGTATGTAGACTTTTCTATTGTGTTATTGACGGTACGTTTGTTTATCCCATGTGTAACTCTGTATTGTTTTGTGTCACTTTGCGCTATCTTAGCCAGGTTGCAGTTGTAAATGAGAACTTGTTCTCAACTGGCCTACCTGGTTAAATAAAAAATCATAAGGTTAATGTCCATTCTAGTATTGTAAATCCTAATTCTAAGACAGAGGTAATGCAGACACGCTCAGTGTTCAGACAGAGGTAATGCCCCAGTCATACATACTTGCTGACTTTTGATTCATACACAAGTAGTGTTACTCTGCTTCACATTGTGGTCCTTTGAAATCTACTTGATGGTGTCTCAAGTAGCCCTGCAGCAGGGGCCTAATAGTACATGCTGTGTATGCTCTACTGAGAGAGGCTATACAGTTCCATATTGATGATTTTACAGTTGGTGGTTTTTAATTGACTTTCTCTGGTCTTAAAAGTGTATACTATTCTCCCGACTCGTCTGGTTATAGCAGGAATCACTCACTTCTCACTGCAAGGCTGAGATACCTTGTCTGAGGTGGACTGCTCTTGCACAGATACTCTTGCACAGTACATTGGTTTCATGTGTTACATTTACTGGTAAATGTTGTCTTGTATTGTTACTGCAACAACCTCTCTCTCCTTGGACTTTACAGTAACAGGTTGTTAGTTCACAATGCAGTGAAAAAGGTCCAAAATAGGATTTGAAAGATATTTAGACATACAAAAGGAATGCTGTTTTGTTGAATGTTTAAATGAGCTAGTGATCGCTGTAAAGAATAATTTATGTGGGAATTGAATACTGCGGCATAATTGTACCAGTCTGTTTGTGCATGCACGTTTCCATTTTGAAACAAATTGATCTGCCGTTATGCCTATTAACTGCAAGACCTTGTATAATCCCTCCTGAAATAGTCCCCTGATACGTATTGGTTCATGTTTACTTGGTGTGTGTGTTGCTCAGTAGGGGTGGAGGCCTTTGGAGGTACTCATTAACTCAACTGTATTTCTCTCTTCCAGGGAGATCTCAGTTTTCTTGGAAGCTGCTAGGGATTATTGAACCCTGGGTTGTGTGTGGTGACTCAATTATGGCTCAGGTACTGCTTCTCAGTTGAGGATGTGAGTTCAATTTGGCATTCTGATGAGGGAGGTGCTTTAATGTTTTGGGACATTTTAACTTCTGAAAACGGTAACCCTTCAGACGTGCTCCTTTAAAGGTGTTGCTGTACTGATACCATTTTCATAATGAAAGATGCGCAGCACTTTTGGCTGCCTCACATTTGAGGTAAATTCTGAAGGATAAGGAGGAGGCATGCAGTGAGTAGAGGACAGGCTAAAGAACAACCACTTCCAACAGAAGTACTTCAGATCTTAAAGGTTTATTTTCTGTTCCGGAAACTAAAGCTTTTTCACTTCCAAGTACTCTCAAATAAAGTCTGATACTAATCATTTTAAATGTAAAGCCTAAACAATATGGCCAAAACAATATGTCACATAAATGTATTCAGGTCAAGCACTTCAGAGACAACATCTACAGTACACCAGTCTACACAGAAATGGAGGGCAATGCTACTTAAAACACAACAGAGACAAATAGCAAACAGCATAGAGTGCTTGCTGAGAACTAACAATATCTGATTGGTTGACCTTCAATAAGTCAAATGTTGAATAACTAATTAAAGGCTGTGATTGCAAGTTTATTTTCCCCTCCTGAAAGCGGGGAGATTGGGCAGCGGGTATTGAAGTTGAGGATTTAATCATTGCTGACAATGAGTTTGCCTACACAACCACAGTTTGATCCATTAGACGTGAGTGGCAGCTGAGATCCATGCACACATACTATTGTGGTCAGCTTTAATTGAAATTGGTAACGGAGTGTGGAACATAATAACCCCCTGCGTCTATTCATGTACACACATACGCGCAGACATAACGGATGCACACAAGCATGTTCGCGCACACACCCATCCTCTTGCAGGCAAGGGTTTTTTTGTCCCCGTAACACCAACACGTGACAGATTCCCCTGGACTAGACAACCCAATAATGGAATAGCCATTTCATTTAACTCAAGAGTTGTGCTAGGGTTTTAAAAATGGCATTGAAGAATAAAGACCAGAATGGCAGGCGTAACACATCGAAGATGTTGACTGTGATGAAACAACATTGGCTATTATAAAGACATCTGGATAAGCTAATATCAATAACTCCTACAGCATTCCTAGCCTGCGAACACACCACCGCAGTAGGTCAAGGGCCCTGCCTAATGCAAATCCTACCATCAGTGGTGGACTGTCAATGGCGACCACCCTGTCTTGGTTCCCCTTACAATCCCGGGGCCTTTGAGGCCCTACACTCCTGCCGTACATCTAACCTGGCGCATTATTGACCCCATAAGGAGACAGAGCCATGGTGTAGGAGTGAGGGCTGCTTAAATGACGTTGGAGGCCTGTTCCCCGAAACAACTGCCCCCTGTGGCGTATTCTCATTATTCAACATTACACGCCCCACATGGCTCACCACAGTGTGGGGTTCTTTTTTCCCTCCGTTTCCGACTCACCGCGGACCCTGAATGGCACACCTGTCTCCTGGCATATCCTTTGAAATAATAAGTGTGCTGTAATTGCAGGGGAGTGGGGATTTCATACATCACTTCCTGACCTTGGGAGTGACACAAACTTTAGAGGCTACATTTATGCCTCCTGAATGCATTTTTAATGTGGGCTAAAATGTGTTTGGGCATTATTCCGTGCCGGATGGCGGAAAGCATCTGTGACAGTGCTAATGGTTACATTTTGCCAGGAATCATGAAGTGGCAGATACGATTGTCCCCTTTATCAAACTCTGAAAAGATCTGGTTGGAGAATAGATGGATTTATCGCCTTATTCAAATGCTAATGCAATCGGTGAAAAAATGAATTGAATTCACACATATGAAGATGCATTCATCATCCGGGTTATTGACAGCCTTGCTGGCAGTCGCCCTAATGGAACTGTGGTGAGGTAGATGGCTCAGCGCTAGCCTGAAAGAGGCTCAGTTAACAGGTTAATGGACATTGAGTTAGCAGATTCAGAGAACTAGCCTAACAGAGGGTGAGTTAGCATGCTAAAAGAGGTTGATTTAGCAGCACGCTAATAGGGGAAAGTGGGATACCTAGTCAGTTGCACAACTGAATGCATTCAAACAAAATGTGTCTTCCGCATTTAACCCAACCCCTCTGAATTAGAGAGGTGTGGGCGGGCTGCCTTAATCAACATCCACGTCATCAGTGCCCGGGGATCAGTTGGCTCCCCTTACAATTGGTTAACTGCCTTGCTCAAGGGCAGAACGATCGCTTTTTCCACCTTGCCGGCTTGGGGATTCAAACCAGCTACCTTTCGGTTACTGGTCCAACACTCTTAAAATAGCTATTACAGAGAACAAATCCCATGCTTTTGTTTGAGAAGAGCAATCAAGAACAGAAACATTTTCCGCCATGACAGTTTTTACACATTCACATCTGAAGGTAAAATTATGACTTACATTCTGATATCTTGCTCTTATTTCTCTACCTGAGTGTCCAAATTGATCAAATGAAGTGCCGTTTTCTTTGATAAAATCCATTTTTATAGCCTAAATCTAAACATTTTGTAAACTGTTTGTGCCGTGAATTCCATCTCTATCCATTTTCTACGGAGCATTCGGCGTGATTCACCCCTATAAACGATTGTTTACCTAGTCATGGTGGGTTTCAGTGCATTCCTCTGGATGTTTGCAACACAGCAAAACATCATTGTTTTTTTTGCAGGGAGTATTGACCGAAGTGAGCTGATTTGAAGACAATGATAAATGACTACCTTACGCACCAATAATTTTAACAAAGCTTCATTGATTGACTATATTTCTGCCCAATGACCACTGATCTTCTTGAAATCTAGCTGGGTAGATAGCCAATGAGCTGAGGTAAACGCCAGTATGTAATGGTTTGGGGTTGGACCACAATTCCTTGTTGTGCAGGCAACTCCATTCTCGCCTTGACTATCAGAGGAGATGCTGTAAGGATTTTTCCGCGCAGCTGTATTTCAGAAAGTTGTAGTTTCAATGATTTCATTGAAGATATCATGGCGAAGAAATCATGTAAAGCGAAGTCAAACTCTAAAGTGAAAGTGAGACAGATTTTTTTAGTTTGAGGAATCTTGGAGTGTTATGATTCAAACGAACTGAGGAGCTGTTTATGCAAGGACAGGATGTACTTCTGGACGGGTAAGTGCTAATGCCGTTTTATGAAATATAAATATATATATATATATTTTTTTTTTTAAATTGCAATGAAATGTGTAGTTTGTGTGTGTATGTGTATGTATATATATATATATATATACAGTGCCTTGCGAAAGTATTCGGCCCCCTTGAACTTTGCGACCTTTTGCCACATTTCAGGCTTCAAACATAAAGATATAAAACTGTATTTTTTTGTGAAGAATCAACAACAAGTGGGACACAATCATGAAGTGGAACGACATTTATTGGACATTTCAAACTTTTTTAACAAATCAAAAACTGAAAAATTGGGCGTGCAAAGTGGGGCCGAATACTTTCGCAAGGCACTGTGTATATATATATATATATATATATATATATATATATAATTACAAACAATGGCCGGAGTTGAATGGAACACCTTAGTGACTGGTCCCTCTGCTCTATACAATACATATCTGTTTATTTTATGTGATGATAAAAGGCTCATACAATACAAATCATTTTTTTAATGTTTTCTTTCACAGTGATAGCGACTCCGACTGGGAGCCCCTGGTGCCAAGCTGCCAGCTCTACCTGTGCCCCCAGTGGTGTTCATATGCCACAGCTCATTACTCCAGGCATGACTGTGCCTCAGGGCCAAAAGGGCACAGCATGGAGGCGTCGTTGTGTTCTGTGTCGCATGAAGTCCCCCATCACCTGCACCACTTGTTCAGTTTGCCTCTGCTTTACATCAGAAAGAGACTGCTATGGGACATGGCACAGGCAGCAAAATATTATGACGAGGACTTTTTTCTTTTTAAATATTTATTTTCTAATATTTTTTTGAACTTTTTTTTTTTGTGTGTGTTAGAATTGCTTTTTGATATGTTGTATATAGTTATTTGCACTGCTGTATATAGTTATAGGTCATTTCACCAATTCGGCCACTTGGGTACATTTGGGCAACTTGTGTGGGACACCTGGGTGACTTCATGCTAAATGTCATGTAGCTCACCCATTCCTGAAGTTATTAGTCTGAAACTTTGCACACCTACAGTTGCCCTCTTGTGTTATCCATCAAAATTATCTCCAGCATCCTATCTGACTGTGTGGCTATTCTAGTACATGTGAAAGATGATACTACAACAATAAAAAACAGAAAACGTATGCTCTTTCTTTCTCTTTTCTTCCACCAGATCTACTGTGTTATATTCTCCTACATTCAATTAACATTTCCACAAACTTCAGAATGTTTCCATTCAAATGATACCAAGAATATGCATATCCTTGCCTCTGGGGCTGAGCTACAGGCAGTTAGATTTGGGTATGTCTTCAGGTGGAAATTGAGAACAAAGGGATGCAGCCATAACAGGTTAAATTGGAAAACGTAGTTTGATTACCAAGATTCTAATCTTTTTAAGGGTGTAAGACACTTGCATTTTCAAGAATGTTTAATGTTACGAAGTTGTATTTTTAGTTGTCACTCTGAAATTTCCCCTGATGTTGGTCCCTGTACGGGGATCGCAGCCATAACAGGTTTTAACCACTAGTCTACCTGCCACCATTAAGAGGTTGCCTATCAAGGTAGCTTCTAGAGGTTGAGTTAGGCTAGCTTTCTGTGCCTGCTGCTAACTGAGCACTAAAAACAAACTGACACTGCAGGCCCTCAACAGAACTGGCCTAACAACAATTGATTGGCTGGATACAAGGTCAGACACCTCCCCCTCCAAGCCTCAGATTGTTCTCCTGATCTTTCTTCTTCAGAAGTTCTTGGAGCTAAACCTGCATAACGAGGGTTAGGAGCGATGGGCGTTTCTCTATTTTATTCTCGCTCTCTTTTGTGTGAGGGCTGTCGACAGCTCACCTTCCAAAGCTGTAATCTCACCATGCTCGTGAACAACCAAGTGTTGGAACAAGTTGGCTTCTGTAATAACTCGGCAACCCTGCCGGTTTCTTGTCTCAAAATAAGCAGTAATGAATATAATTAGAAAGCTGTTGCATATCTCTCTGATACATTTATTTTTTAATTAACCCCATGTGAATACATTTAAAATAATAGGGGGTGAAAGTGTGGAAAAACAACCTAATGAAGTTCTGTTAATTGGGATTGTTTCTGCAGCCAAACCACAGTGAGTTGGGGCCACCAGGAGCTAACAAATCGTGCTGTAAGCAGCCCTGCCTACACAGAAAAGGGCCCATGCTGACTTCAAGTGTAAGAAATGCACCTCTGACGTGATGGAAATGACCGGCGGCCTGGAGAAAAGGCAGCCCTGTTCCAGGCCGCTCTACTGAGACTCCCCACACCGTGCTTGAAGCCGGGCCAGTGTTATTGCAGCCCTAATGCGGTCGCCTCATTTGGAGCGGATCAGGAGTAATTATGGTGGGGAAAGTGGCTGCCGACCACGGGGGTCAGGACACTTGTAACTTGTGAAAAGAGCAATTATTTCAGGAGACAAAACTCTCCCTTATCCCGGGCAGGGCCAGGGTCAATGCAAGGGACGGCTAGGCTCAGTTTCACCGGGGCTTATTAGCCGCTGCAAAGTTTGCCAGTGTGCATCTCGTTAATGAACAATCCCCTCATCGGCACCAGGCCCTGCTCTACCCCACTTACCGGGGCTGTTAATTATGTCATAATCGGAGCATGCAAGCCCAGCAAGCACTTCTCACAGACCCAAGCATTCATAACACAACCGTCTGGAAATGTGGCTGTACTGTAGTATACTGTAAGAGATCACACCCAGACAGAACCCACAGGACTAGTCTAAAACATGCTGAATATAAAACCATGTGTCATTGACTGCATTGGCCTGTGAACTACTGCATGTGTTTATTCTGTCTTGGAGCGATATGCTCCAACTGCGGAAGGAAATATGAATTCTACAAAGTCTTGATTATGCTTATCATTATGAATGCACTCATTTGTCTCCTTTCAGCTGGCCTATATTCCAGCTGATATTATGACCAGATGTCTTGTGTTTTGTCTTGGCAATAGAGGAGAATTGGTGTCTACAGGCTTAATTACAGTAATGATGTGAGCTGATTGAAAGGGGCTGATTCATGCAGACAATGGCAGGGCATCTGCCTGAGATCCCCATTAACCTCCATGGCGGCTGCCTCGGCCCTGTCTGGGACAACATTCTATTCTGGATTGCCATGGCCACAGCGTTTACAGTGCGAGAGGGAACACAAAACCCTGGGTTTACAGTTTCAGCCTCTTCCAAGCCACTGCAATATTCACTGGAAATTCTACTTGAGCAACGCCACCACTGGTTAAGCAGCTCAAATGGTTAGGCTACACCAACAGGACTGAACATCGCTTTTACCAACCCAGAATCTAGGATTTCATTGTGCCCACTCAACATAGTAGAAAGAAACGCCTAATAATAAACACTAGATTATAATGACTGAATTGAAATGTTGTCCAAGAGAGCATGGTTAATTTTCCCATTTGAAGTTGATCTGTTAGATGGTTTCTAAAGCCTATCATATCCTTATTGAGCAATGCTTAAACGGGAATCCATGTATAGATTCATAGTGCCTGATTTAATGTGTCTGTCTGATGTCTTCTGGAGGAGTCAGTGAGTCACAGAGGAGATGATGAACACCGTTGTTTCACTTGAATGCAGTTGTTAGTAATGTAGCATGTAATTTCTCGAGGCATCTCTCAGCGTCTGTCATTGTGGTTACCAGTCTCTTATTTACTGCTGGGAGCAGTAATTATACAGGCCCCAGAGATGAGGTCCACTCAGCCCAGCCTCCCCCAGAGACAAGACGCTGCCTGAGTGACGCTATTCTACCCCCTTCCCTCCGCAGGAACCTAGGGAGCCTGCGTCACATCAAGGTGTCCCTCCACCTAATTGATGAAATGTATTTAATTCCAGAGTGACCCCACCCACCAGGTAGTGATGTTCTGTAAGGTACGCAGCAAATTTCTATTCAGATGTGCTTATTTAACAGATTAGCATGCAAGCAGATGTATGATAAGAGAAGGAGAAAAGGGGATCGGAGGGCAAATCCTCCCCTATTTCTCTCTCTCCATCACTCCTTGTCTAATCTGAGGATGTGCCATGCAGATGTGATAATTGCATTTCAATGCTTTAAAACGTTTCCTTGAGTGCACCGAACAGCTTATTTTCCTTTTAAAACGTTAAGTACATCAAAAGGGTTACCACATAGATTTTATTTTTAGATAGCGGTAAAAACTGATCTTGAAATGGGCTTACATAGAAATCGGATGCTATCTCTATAATGGAAAGTACATGGTCTGACCATTTCAACGAAGATGAAAAAAACATAACTGTACATTGTTAATTATCAGATAAGGTATTTTTAAAAAAGAAGAGGGGTGGAAAAAGACTGTCAGCCCTTACACCAAGTATTAATGGCAAATTAATTTATTTCTCAGGGAAAATATTTGGCAAGGCGAGAGCTCGCTCTTTAAAAGACAAATGCATTCCCTGTTGGAATATGAGTCATGGTCTAGCAAGGTGTTTTTTGGGACACCAAACGACACAGGAAGGTCAGTGGCACTTGTATCTGTTAAATGGATTGGATTAAGTGGAGGCTGCCTCTTCGGCTGCTGCCGTTTCCTTTTCTAATGTAACTTTTTGTTCTCTGAGAGGCGGCAGGTTGGGAAGGTGTTGTTCCACTCAGGGATTTCACATGGTACTAAGTGTGGTGACGGGTGCAAGAAACTATTCTCCTGGTATTAAGGAAATTGACATGACATTTGTTTTATACATTCATTTATTCTGTCACTACTCTTTGTTTAGGAAATGCTACATGCAGTGTAGCTACTACTGGAGTTTCTGAGGCAATTTTCCACAGGCTGTTTTGGTAGATGACATCAAGCACGTGTTTCTTCCCTGAGACAGCAGGATCTGTGCAGTAAGCATCCTGGCTTCCTAATGTATCTGAGGCTTTTCCTCTGTTCAGGCAGCACTCTCAGGCCCATAGAGGGAGCACTGTGTACATGGTGGTGGGGAGGAGTGTCCGATTCACTGCAGTTTCAAATCTGGGTTAGGGAATAGAACATTGCCACATTGATGTTTAGGATGTCTCAACATAGGGAGAGCTCCAAAGAGGCTGGAACAGGGGACGTGCTGTACAGTCATTCCATAGAAGGGGTTAAACCCCCCCCTTTGCAGAGTTGATGTAAAACACACATGTTATGTAACAGGGTGGGTAGATGGTATGTGGGGGGGCGGTGGTCTAAACCAATTATGAGTGGTTCTCTGGAGGTGGGGAACGACCTTTGTG
Source organism: Oncorhynchus clarkii lewisi (assembly GCF_045791955.1). Taxonomy (NCBI): domain Eukaryota; kingdom Metazoa; phylum Chordata; class Actinopteri; order Salmoniformes; family Salmonidae; genus Oncorhynchus; species Oncorhynchus clarkii. The sequence continues at coordinate 24,437,059 of NC_092172.1, read as the reverse complement.
TATAATTAGTTCTCTTATTTAAAGCAAAGATTTTGAGTAGAATAACTAATTAGCTGTCATAAAAGGCAAATTAAAGATTTTTGTGTGATCCCTGAGGGAGTTGAGGAAACCCCATTTTGTTTTGCTATGCGCATGCACAAACCACACACGAGCGCACACACACAGCACTCTCTCTCCTCATTAAGACTGTTTTTAGTTCTGTGGAAGGCTGACAGGCGAGCACTGTTGGCATAAGTGCAGAGAGCTCCTCTAACAAGCCATGAGATGCAGGTAGAACAGACCACCCTTAGCTAGTGTGGCTTCAATTTGAAGCTTTTTAGCTTCATTTACACTCAACATTGGTATTTATAGCAGGCTTTGTGATCCTAATGCGCCAGCTTCTAGGGGCCCGTTTTGGGGAGGGAGGAGGTGAGGGAGCTGGAGGGTAGGCAGAACACTAATTGATGGTTCCCATCACCAGCGCTGGACCAATTAGCCTCCTCTTTCCACTTGTGATAAAGAAATGGGACGAAGGCTGAATACCACCAGAGCTCTTATTCACATACAAACCAAAGCCATCAATTTAACTAACAAGCTCACCCGCTCCCTTATTTTAAAAGGAGAGATGCTAATTATATTACATTCACAGTATTACTGATGGTCATAAATTGCTGAACAAATCTGGATCCAATAAGGGGTGTGTGTGTGACAGGAAGAGAGACCGGAACATGTGCTTTGGTATTCAGACGAACAAAGTACTTTGACAAAGTGCAGAGGTTTTTGTGCAGGGAAAAAACGACATGCTCAGAGAGGAGAATCAGGGGCATTGGGTGATACACTGCCTAGCTACCAGCAGAGGCTCTGTTTATCATGGAAATAACTACTATGGTTCCAGTGAAACTACAGGGTGGCTGCACAACACCACTGACATCCAAACACAACTAGAGGACATCAACACACACATTAGAGCACTACTCTCCTGTAACTGCCATCTCTCTCAGACAAATATACTGAAGGTCAATAACAACTGTCTTTTACTAGAACACAACACCTCAACAACAGATCACACCTCTGAGGATAAAGACAAAACATCTAGAAAATGTACTGAAGTTATCTAAAAGCTATCAAATTCAAAGAAAGCCTCCCAGCATACCATGTCTTTAAACCATCGGGCATTTGCCGTTTTATTGGCACCCACATACAAAGCGATGGCCGTCCTCCCTCCCTGTGACGCAGGCTGCGTCCGGTTTTTGAGAGAAATGTGTTTTGAAAGCAGAGAGGCGAGCGGTGGCCGTCGTGTGTTCTATTAGACAGATCAATAGCTCAGTATGTGAGAGAGTCTTAAGAGCTGTTGTCCAGTGCTTTCAGCTGTGGCAGACCTGTTAGTGCTACGGAGGGGTGCCGCCTGCCACTGCCTCTGTACCAGTAGTGGCCTGAGGGGGGCTTTTAGTCCAAACACAAATGTCAACCACACATAGACTATTAGTGTTTAGTGCAGTTATTAAATGGACTTTATTTGTCCTTTAGGAGGCTAAAAGGCACACTTTAAGGGGACCTGCGTGACAGCGGGGCAATTTGCGGGTTTAGTTACTCAAGCTCGCTCGTTGCTGACACATGAGTACAGATAAGTGTAAAAGAAGGAAAGGCTGTAATGCAGCGAGCGAGCGTGGTGTGTGTCTGTGTGAGTGCGCGCTGAGAGGCACTTAGGCCATAACATATCTCACTGGGGTCTGCGAGCAGCGTTCATGTGGTCAGAGGCGTTTTAAAAGGTTAATGTTAATCTATACCAAACAAAGCCCATGAGAAGCTTTTACAGCTGTGGACAGTTCAGAGCAATGAGCGCTGATGAAATGGTAGATGACTAACATAATATACAGCATGCTGTAAATACCACGGTAAGCAATATGACTCTGTTACGAGTACAGCTTCAAAAAACACTAGGCCTGCCTGCGTAGTATGTTCCTGTTGCATTGTATATGGTTTACCTGGTGTAATATAACATATGTTTCCATGGGAGCAGCAAGTGGAGTGAATGTAGTCCAATGTGACCTGTGTGCCTATCTGAACGGAAGACTGTTCATGTTAATGCATATGAAGCAGAGAGGCAGTGCACTTTCTCGTGAGGCTCTGCTATCGAAAAGAGAACATGAAAAGTCACTGGTGTTCCTGGGCCGTGAATCACGCCGCGGCGTTTGTCTCCTTATCGCTACAGGTGTGCCGATGCTCTCCGTCCAGCCCAAAGGGAAACAGAAGGGGTGCGCTGGCTGCAATCGCAAGATTAAAGACCGCTACCTGCTCAAGGCCCTGGACAAATACTGGCACGAGGACTGTCTGAAATGTGCCTGCTGCGACTGTCGCCTGGGGGAGGTGGGCTCCACCCTCTACACGAAAGCCAACCTCATCCTCTGTCGCAGGGACTACCTGAGGTAAGAGAAGCCACAGTCAGTCGCCCCTCACAGAACAGAAAGGCCGCGCCCCACCTAGGGCTGTGTCATTAAAAAGTGCTCTCACTACCGCTAGTGTAGCACCACCATGAATGTCTATGAACCTGCCTCTAACTAGAACTGTCTAATTTGGGTCCATTTGTATGTGAACCAGTGTTTTTTCATTTTTTTTTCTCAAGCTTTTAGAAGACATTTCCTCCCAGGCTGTTTTAGTAGATCAAGCGCCTGTTTGTTCCTCATTATAGGATATCGATGCTGACTAGATGTGTGTCAATTAAGCCTGAATCCCATTATGTTCATGTGCTGACTCTCCCCAGGCTCTGATCTGAAGCCTTGGGAAGGCAGAGCGGAAAGTTTCCAATTCCATGCTTGTTTGTTTGTTTTAGCTCTTTTTTTTCTGTTTAAATTTTGTTGCTTGGTTACATGAACACAGCACTCTCCCCTCGCGGTACAGACCTGGTTTCAGTAACAGTAGAGATGGGTCATGTTGTTCTGGGAAGACTCCAGGCAGGCTAGCTTCAACCTCCGTGTCTGTGGCTCAATGTCTTCCCCCTGTACTCTGCCATCTGCTTGCTAAATTAAACATGATCATTTCCTGGGCGTTAAGTCACATTCCCTGGGGCTTCCGAATGAGATCCTACCATTTATCCCCGAGACCATCCCCTGGGGGCCAGCCTAGAGACCTTGCTGCCCCTGGCCTCTCCCTGTCTTTCCCCTCTCTCTCCCACCCTGCCCTACCAGCAGGTCCCAACCGAGAGGGGCTTAGGGGCCGGGCGTTGAAAGGAGCCATTACCATCCATCAGCTCCCACCAAGAGTTAATGCTGTTAAGATGCAGTGAGAGAGGTTCACTAAACTGCTGCTGCCCCCGGAAGGGGCAGATGGTGCAGATGAGGTCATAATAAACGGCGCAAATGACAAGAGAAGGCAAAAATTATTAAGCCAAGAGTGGCACTTTTGATATGGTTAAATATGATCCCTTAAAAGGGCCGGGCTTCTGCCTCGCTCTATCTGATTGATTTCTCCTCCCATTATGAAGGCCTTATCGTGGACTTTAGCTCCCTGATGAAAATGTGTTCCTATGGCACAGGCCAGAAGGGGCTAACTGGCCTGACAGGCAGCTCTGCAGAAAGCAAACTCAAAGCAAGACCAGGTGAGAGAGGGAAGAAAATTAGGGGCAGAGGGGGCTAGAATGAGAGGGAGGAAGCAAGGGAGAGATGGGCTTTCTGTGTTTAAGCCTGGACCCCGATGGCCTAATGAAATCCAGCCCACTCATCTGCTCTTCAGCCTGAGACAAATGCATGCAACTTAATGGCTGGAGATGTTTGAGATGAATTCTATTATGGAACAAATTAAAAACGTTCCCTTTCTCAGCAGCAAGGGAAGAGACCGTTTTAGAGCTCATAGTTTTAAAGTAGGTGACACAGGCTCCATACGGCCTTGTAATCCCCTCACAGAGCCCCCGTCCTGCACGGAGAGAGGAACGCTTCGCCTCACCTCCATTAATGAAGTGGAATCCTCCTGTATGGAGCTGCAGTTCATTAGGGACATGCAGCCAGGGTGGATCAAACACTATTTATTTCCCTGGGTTTGGAGCCCTGCCATGCGCACATTAATTATGATAGGAGCTCCGTCTGTGTTCGTCCTTCAGGAGCTCAGGAGCACCGGTAACATCTTGTGCACACCCCCCAGCCCCCCGCTCTCCCCTGCCTGGCCTGCCAGCAGCGTCTTCTTCTAAAACCTCAGATCAGAAGTTTCTGAATTCACTTGACATTCTATTCCCTCTGTTGTAAAAGACTGGGTTGGTTTATTAGCAGTTTTACCACACTTTCATTATCACGGAGAACAATAGATTAATTAGGTGTTTCATTTTTTGTCTGGGACTCGGGATCTGGCGACCTCGCCAAAGAAGGTTGACAAGCCAGTCATGCTTTTGATCGGCCAAACCCCAAGCCTGACATAGAAGATAAAACTAACTGACAAATATTTTAGGGGGAACAGAATATCAGTCATCTACTTATCGAAGTAGAGCGCTTTTAATTGACATTTTAAAAGCACTTTTTTTCAAGCTAATGGACATTGTGAGTTATGCAGTACCAACGGCACTGCAATGGAAGTAGATATTAATAAGATGTTTTGATGACAGTTACTGTGGATGTATTCATGTATGTCAAACTTCTCTGCCACCCACCGGAGAGACTTAGAGAGGAAAACATTTATAAACGATAAAACGTCCTATATAAAAATAAACGTCCTCTCACTGTCAACTGTGTTTATTTTCAGCAAACTTAACATGTGTAAATATTTGTATGAACATAAGATTCAACAACTGAGACATAAACTGAACAAGTTCCACAGACCTGTGACTAACAGAAATGGAGTAATGTGTCCCTGAACAAAGGGGAGTCAAAATCAAAAGTAACAGTCAGTATCTGGTGTGGCCACCAGCTGCATTCAGTACTGCAGTGCATCTCCTCCTCATGGACTGCACCATATTTGCCAGTTATTGCCGTGAGATGTTACCCAACTCTTCCACCAAGGCACCTGCAAGTTCCCGGACATTTCTGGGGGGAATGGCCCTAGCCCTCACCCTCCGATCCAACAGGTCCCAGACGTGCTCAATGGGATTGAGATCCGGGCTTTCGCTGGCCATGGCAGAATACTGACATTCCAGTCTTGCAGGAAATCACGCACAGAACGAGCAGTATGGCTGGTGGCATTGTCATGCTGGAGGGTCATGTCAGGATGAGCCTGCAGGAATGGTACCAGATGAGGGAGGAAGATGTCTTCCCTGTAACGCACAGCATTGAGATTGCCTGCAATGACAACAAGCTCAGTCCGATGATGCTGTGACACCCCGCCCCAGACTATAACGGACCCTCCACCTCCAAATCAATCCCGCTCCAGAGTACAGGCCTCGGTGTAACGCTCATTCCTTTGGCGATGAACGCAAATCCGACCATTATCCCTGGTGAGACAAAACTGCGATTCGTCAGTGAATAGCACTTTTTGGCAGTCCTGCCTGGTTCAGCGACGGTGGGTTTGTGCCCATAGGTGACGTTGTTGCAAGTGATGTCGGGTGAGGACCTGCCTTACAACAGGCCTCAGTCCAGTCTCTCTCAGCCTATTGCGGACAGTCTGAGCACTGATGGAGGGTTTGTGCGTTCCTGGTGTTGCCATCCTGTACCTGCCCTGAAGGTGTGATGTTCGGCTATACCGATCCTGTGCAGGTGTTACACGTGGTCTGCCACTGCGAGGACGATCAGCCGTCCGTCCTGTCTCCCTGTAGCGCTGTCTTAGGCGCCTTAAACTACGAACATTGCAATTTTTTGCCCTGGCCACATCTGCAGTCCTCATGCCTCCTTGCAGCATGCCTAAGGCACGTTCACACAGATAAGCATGGAGCCTGGGCATTTTTCTTTTGGTGTTTTTCAGAGTCAGTAGAAAGGCCTCTTTAGTGTCCTAAGTTTTCATAACTGACCTTAATTGCCTACCGTCTGTAAGCTGTTAATGTCTTAACGACCAATCCATTGTTTATGGTTCATTGAACAAGCATGGGGAAAAAGTGTTCAAACACTTTTCAAGTGAAGATCTGTGAAGTTATTTGGATTTTTATGAATTATCTTTGAAAGACAGGGTCCTGAAAAAGGGACATTTATTTTTTTTGAGCAGTAATATATATATATATATATATATATATATATATATATATATATATATATATATATATATATACACACACACTGCTCAAAAAAATAAAGGGAACACTTAAACAACACAATGTCAATCACACATCTGTGAAATCAAACTGTCCACTTAGGAAGCAACACTGACAATACATTTCACATGCTGTTGTGCAAATGGTATGGACAACAGGTGGAAATCATAGGCAATTAGCAAGACACCCCCAATAAAGGAGTGGTTCTGCAGGTGATAACCACAGACCACTTCTCAGATCCTATGCTTCCTGGCTGATGTTTTGGTCAATTTTGAATGCTGGCGGTGCTTTCACTCTAGTGATAGTATGAGACGGAGTCTACAACCCACACAAGTGGCTCAGGTAGTGCAGCTCATCCAGGATGGCACATCAATGCGAGCTGTGGCAATAAGATTTGCTGTGTCTGTCAGCGTAGTGTCCAGAGCATGGAGGTGCTACCAGGAGACAGGCCGGTACATCAGGAGACGTGGAGGAGGCCGTAGGAGGGCAACAACCCAGCAACAGGACCGCTACTTCCGCCTTTGTGCAAGGAGGAGCACTGCTAGAGCCCTGCGAAATGACCTCCAGCAGGCCACAAATGTGCATGTGTCTGCTCAAACGGTCAGAAACAGATGGAATGAGGGCCCGACGTCCACAGGTGGGGGTTGTGCTTACAGTCTAACACCGTGCAGGACGTTTGGCATTTGCCAGAGAACACCAAGATTGGCAAATTTGCCACTGGCGCCCTGTGGAGACGCCGTGGAGAACGTTCTGCTGCCTGCAACATCCTCCAGCATGACCGGTTTGGCGGTGGGTCAGTCATGGTGTGGGGGGGCATTATATTGGGGGGCCGCACAGCCCTCCATGTGCTTGCCAGAGGTAGCCTGACTGCCATTAGGTACCGAGATGAGATCCTCAGACCCCTTGTGAGACCGTATGCTTGTGCGGTTGGCCCTGGGTTCCTCCTAATGCAAGACAATGTGGCTGGAGTGTGTCAGCAGTTCCTGCAAGAGGAAGGCATTGATGCTATAGACTGGCCCGCCCATTCCCCAGACCTGAATCCAATTGAGCACATCTGGGACATCATGTCTCGCTCCATCCACCAACAGTTGCACCACAGACTGTCCAGGAGTTGGCGGATGCTTTAGTCCATGTCTGGGAGGAGATCCCTCAGGAGACCATCCGCCACCTCATCAGGAGCATGCCCAGGTGTTGTAGGGAGGTCACACAGGCACTACTGAGCCTCATTTTGACTTGTTTTAAGGACATTACATCAAAGTTAGATCAGCCTGTAGTGTGGTTTTCCATTTTAATTTTGAGTGTGACTCCAAATCCAGACCTCCATGGGTTGATAAATTTGATTTCCATTGATCATTTTTGTGTGATTTTGTTGTCAGCACATTCAACTATGTAAAGAAAAAAGTATTTAATAAGAATATTTAATTCATTCAGATCTAGGATGTGTTATTTTAGTGTTCCCTTTTATTTTTTTGAGCAGTATATACAGTGCCTTGCGAAAGTATTCGGCCCCCTTGAACTTTGCGACCTTTTGCCACATTTCAGGCTTCTAACATAAAGATATAAAACTGTATTTTTTTGTGAAGAATCAACAACAAGTGGGACACAATCATGAAGTGGAACGACATTTATTGGATATTTCAAACTTTTTTAACAAATCAAAAACTGAAAAATTGGGCGTGCAAAATTATTCAGCCCCCTTAAGTTAATACTTTGTAGCGCCACCTTTTGCTGCGATTACAGCTGTAAGTCGCTTGGGGTATGTCTCTATCAGTTTTGCACATCGAGAGACTGACATTTTTTCCCATTCCTCCTTGCAAAACAGCTCAAGCTCAGTGAGGTTGGATGGAGAGCATTTGTGAACAGCAGTTTTCAGTTCTTTCCACAGATTCTCGATTGGATTCAGGTCTGGACTTTGACTTGGCCATTCTAACACCTGGATATGTTTATTTTTGAACCATTCCATTGTAGATTTTGCTTTATGTTTTGGATCATTGTCTTGTTGGAAGACAAATCTCCGTCCCAGTCTCAGGTCTTTTGCAGACTCCATCAGGTTTTCTTCCAGAATGATCCTGTATTTGGCTCCATCCATCTTCCCATCAATTTTAACCATCTTCCCTGTCCCTGCTGAAGAAAAGCAGGCCCAAACCATGATGCTGCCACCACCATGTTTGACAGTGGGGATGGTGTGTTCAGCTGTGTTGCTTTTACGCCAAACATAACGTTTTGCATTGTTGCCAAAAAGTTCAATTTTGGTTTCATCTGACCAGAGTACCTTCTTCCACATGTTTGGTGTGTCTCCCAGGTGGCTTGTGGCAAACTTTAAACTACACTTTTTATGGATATCTTTAAGAAATGGCTTTCTTCTTGCCACTCTTCCATAAAGGCCAGATTTGTGCAATATACGACTGATTGTTGTCCTATGGACAGAGTCTCCCACCTCAGCTGTAGATCTCTGCAGTTCATCCAGAGTGATCATGGGCCTCTTGGCTGCATCTCTGATCAGTCTTCTCCTTGTATGAGCTGAAAGTTTAGAGGGACGGCCAGGTCTTGGTAGATTTGCAGTGGTCTGATACTCCTTCCATTTCAATATTATCGCTTGCACAGTGCTCCTTGGGATGTTTAAAGCTTGGGAAATATTTTTGTATCCAAATCCGGCTTTAAACTTCTTCACAACAGTATCTCGGACCTGCCTGGTGTGTTCCTTGTTCTTCATGATGCTCTCTGCGCTTTTAACGGACCTCTGAGACTATCACAGTGCAGGTGCATTTATACGGAGACTTGATTACACACAGGTGGATTGTATTTATCATCATTATTCATTTAGGTCAACATTGGATCATTCAGAGATCCTCACTGAACTTCTGGAGAGAGTTTGCTGCACTGAAAGTAAAGGGGCTGAATAATTTTGCATGCCCAATTTTTCAGTTTTTGATTTGTTAAAGAAGTTTGAAATATCCAATAAATGTCGTTCCACTTCATGATTGTGTCCCACTTGTTGTTGATTCTTCACAAACAAATACAGTTTTATATCTTTATGTTTGAAGCCTGAAATGTGGCAAAAGGTCGCAAAGTTCAAGGGGGCCGAATACTTTCGCAAGGCACTGTATATATATGTGTGTGTGTGTGTGTGTGTGTGTATATATATATATATATATATATATATATATATATATATCTACCTTAGCCAAATGCATTTTTAAAAAAACAATGTCACAATTCCTGACATTTAGTCCTAGTACAAATTCCCAGTATTGGGTCAGTTAGGATCACCACGTTATTTTAAGAATGTGAAATGTCAGAATAATAGTTATTTATTTTAGCTTTTATTTCTTTCATCACATTCCCTGTGGGTCAGAGGTTTACATACACTAAATTAGTATTTGGTAGCATTACCTTTAAATTGTTTAACTTGGGTCAAACGTTTCAGGTAGCCTTCCACAAGCTTCCCACAATAAGTTGGGTGAATTTTGGCCCATTCCTCCTGACAAAGCTGGTGTAACTGAGTCAGGTTTGTTGGCCTCCTTGCTCGCACACACTTTTTCAGTTCTGCCCACATATTTTCTACGGGATTGAGGTCAGGGCTTTGTGATGGCCACTCCAATACCTTGACTTGTTGTCCTTAAGCCATTTTGCCACAACTTTGGAAGTATTCTTGGGGTCATTGTCCATTTGAAAGACCCATTTGCGACCAAGCTTTAACTGACTGATGTCTTGAGATGTTGCTTCAATATATCCACATACTTTTCCGTCCTCATGATGCTATCTATTTTGTGAAGTGCACCAGTCCCTCCTGCAGCAAAGCTCCGCCACAACATGATGCTGCCACGCCCGTGCTTCACGGTTGGGATGGTGTTCTTCGGCTTGCAAGCCTCCCCCTTTTTCCTCCAAACATAAGGATGGTCATTATGGCCAAACAGTTCCATTTTTGTTTCATCAGACCAGAGGACATTTCTCCAAAAAGTACGATCTTTGTCCCCATGTGCAGTTGCAAACGGTAGTCTGGCTTTTTTATGGCGGTTTTGGAGCAGTGGCTTCTTCCTTGCTGAGCGGCCTTTCAGGTTATGTCGATATAGGACTCGTTTTACTGTGGATATAGATACTTTTGTACCTGTTTCCCCCAGCATCTTCACAAGGTCCTTTACTGTTGTTCTGGGATTGATTTGCACTTTTCGCACCAGAGCAAGTTCATCTCTAGGAGACAGAACGCGTCTCCTTCCTGAGCAGTATGACGGCTGCGTGGTCCCATGGTGTTGATACTTGTGTACTATTGTTTGTACACATGAATGTGATACCTTCAGACGTTTGGAAATTGCTCCCAAGGATGAACCAGATTTGTGGAGGTCTACATTTTTTTTCTGAGGTCTTGGCTGATTTCTTTTGATTTTCCCATGATGTCAAGCAAAGAAGAACTGAGTTTCAAGGTGCCTAGCTTGAAATACAACCACAGGTACACCTCCAATTGACTCAAATGATTTCAATTAGCCTATTAGAAGCTTCTAAAGCCATGACATAACAGCTTGGAAAATTCCAGAAAATTTAAAGGCACAGTCAACTTAGTGTATGTATACTTCTGACCCGCTGGAATTGTGATACAGTGAAATAATCTGTCTGTAAATAATTGTTGGAAAAAGTATTTGTCATGCACACAAGTGTCCTAACTGACTTGCCAAAACTATAGTTTGTTAATAAGACATTTGTGGAGTGGTTTAAAAACAAGTTTTAATGACTCCAACCTAAGTAAACTTCTGACTTTATCTAGCTAAATTTTCTGTTAACATTGAGATCTATATAGGACGCTTTACACCTTCAAAGACACAACTGTTGAGGAAGGTCAAAACATGCCTTACGTGCATTAATACAGTAGCTCTCCTTTCTATGAAATCAGACAAACTGTAAATGGAGTGGGTGAATCTCAGAGTAGAAGACTTGAAGAGCTCAAGTCCAATCTCAATGAAACAGAAGACATGCAGATGATGCCGGCATGCAGGGGGAGAGTTTGAAGTTAGCGAAGCAGCAAGTTCAAACAGCTAAAGAAAGCACACCGGTCTCTCCAGATCCACGCTAAATCACACAATAACTGAAGGAGTGGAACAATGGAGAGGCTCTAACTTTAATGACAGTTCATTTGGTTTCAACCAGTGAACGAAAATGACTTCCATTATAAACTATTTAGTTTTTTTCTCTTAACGCTGCAGTGTTTTCTCAATCTTGGCAGTGAACAGTTCTAATCTGCCTTTTTGTTTAATATGCATTTATTTTTTATGCCATTCTGTTGAAGATCATTTAAAATTTCAGGTATCATTTCAATTATTTGACAATCATACTGTGTGTTATTGAATAGATATGCCGTGACAGGTCATTTCACACTAAGACAGAATATGAAGGTGGAAAGTCACTGGAAAGTCCCACTAAACGGCCTCACCATGGTAATGGCTGGTTTCACTTTATCTTACAATGGGATGGATTTTGAAGCTATATAATGTCTCAGTTTGTGTGACCTTTCAAATGAGTATTTGTAACCCTCTTATCCACTTAAATTAACCACTTTTAAACTGGGCCCTTTCTGTGTTTCAAACCCTGCCCAAAAAATGGCTTCTTAACAAACTAGGATTGGCTGTAGTGAGGGGCAATGTAGTCTACCCTCAAATTTTCCGCAGCATTCATACTGGGCTAACTGGAAAAATTGTATTCATGTCGAAATAATTTGTATTCCAGTTGAGGATATTGACTTTCCAAACAGACCAGAAAATGTAACTGCATTGTGGGAATTCAGCAGAAAATATTCTATGATTTGTAATCATTCTTAAAAGAACTCAAATCTCCATTAAGGTGTTGTGATCCTCATTCCCAACCAGCTCTCCCATGTGCTATGCATGCTGGTCTTTGTAGTCCCTATTCCACAGTGCCCTCCCACTAAATGGTCAGCATAGTGTCTCTGTCTATTACTCAAAGTGCGCTGCAGTCCCTATATCAACCACAGAGCCCAGGGCCCACACTGCCATAACACTGAAACATAACCTACATGATGGCTTTACATCACTAACATGTCCCCTGGGAAGCATACAATACTGCATCTAATAAAGCATCCATATTCACAGGGCCAGTCAAGTAGCAGGTCCGCACACACACACAAGGACAGACTAGGTCTGAGTCAGACCACAGAGATGATAACAGCCTGGTTTAGTTTGAGCTAGAACTGATGCACCGTGCTTCTACACCGGCATTGCTTGCTGTTTGGGGTTTTAGGCTGGGTTTCTGTACAGCACTTTGAGATATCAGCTGATGTATGAAGGGCTATATAAATAGATTTGATTTGGATGCTGATAATAACAGAATCAATACAGAAGACAGTCCTTTTCATCTTTTTTTACATTTTTTTAAAGAGGAAAGAAATCACTAATATAACATTAATAAATCTAAAAGCCTGACAACAATCATTTTACCAAGTGGGTTTGAGCAGCAGCAGCTCGTCCGGGTGGCATGGAAAGCTCAGCGTTCCAGAGGTCTATATCAACACACTTTACTGGAACAGTAACCAGTTCTAACAATGACTTTGTTCAACACTTCGTATCTATTAGAACCAAACAGCTCTGTCTCGCTCTCTTTCTCCTAGTCTAAGGCACCAGCAGCAGTCCTCTCCTCTGGGGCAGTGTGCTCTAATTAGACCCTGGGTCTGCTGGAGGGATATGTTTTCTGTGACAAGGGGAGAGCAACCGACAGAGACTAATATGGAGAGGGGATACCAACTTGACTTTTCTCTCCGTCTGACTCTCTGAGCCCACAACTTTGGGAAAGTGTTTAACATACTGTCAGAGTGGCAATCTGCTGTCGCCTGCCTGATCCCCTCTCACAAAGCTGTGGCGCTGTCCCCTTTTCCTGCCTGCAGAATGTACAAGACTATCTGATTCAAAAATCTTTAAATTAAACATAAGGGCAGGCGCTTGGAAAATGTGACTAGGGGCTGCAGGTTCCGGAGTGGAGTTGCCTTTGCTTTGCTTTGAGGAGAAAGATCTACACCAGTGCCTCTTGCTCTGCTTGTGACCTTCATCGTTTGCCTCCTATCTAATAAGCTTAAACAAACAGCAGTGAAATGTGAGTTGTGCGTCTGTTCAGTGTACTGCCGAACATCTAGTTACCTCTCCAAGGTCTCCCCGCCATTCTCCCAGGCAGTCTCTGAATGAAACAGAGGGGGATCAAGGCAGTATCCTTGCAACAGGAATATTTTGAACGTTTGACTACATTATAGAATTCAGCCTCTTGTGTAAAATCCAGCTGGCTTTGGTTGGAGCAAGTCTCATTAGGTACTTTGGTTTTAAAATAAGAAAACTTTCAACAGTTCAATTGGTTGCCTCAGACCTGTTTTCATTGCTTTTGCTATGTGCTAGGAGAAAGGCTTTGAAGAAGGGGATTAGAACCATGTGACCATTTTAATTAGATCATTAGCAAAGAATTAACATCTAGGTTTGTAGCCCTTATTAACAAAAAATATCAAGTGTGTGCCAAGATAGATTTGTGTATTACATGAGATGTTTTCAGATTTGTCTGTTTTTCACCGTTCTTTTTTTTTCTTGGCTTTTACTTTTTGTTCGCTCCTCTGTTGCATGAAGGCTAAGGAAGGTACGTTAATCTCTGTCTGTTCTCTCTCTCGCGCTCTCTCTCTCTCGCTCTCTCTCGCTCTCTCTCGCTCTCTCTTGCTCTCTCTCCCAGGCTCTTTGGTACAACAGGGAACTGCGCTGCCTGCAGTAAACTGATCCCAGCCTTTGAAATGGTGATGAGAGCCAGAGATAATGTTTACCATTTGGACTGTTTTGCCTGTCAGCTTTGTAACCAGAGGTAAGGAGAGCGAGAGCTCACAACTGTGTCATGAGATTTTTGAAATATGTAATGCTGTTCTGAAATGACCATTAGCTCAGACTAGTTAGCCATTTAACAAAAAACCTGCCTCTTGAGGTGCAACAGATCTGTTTTGGGGTCAGAAACCTAACTCCGACTGTCTGTGTAAATCCAGTTTTTTTTTGTCTGTCTTCCCATTTTGAAAGCACACACGTACTGCATTTCATTAGCAACACTGTTAATTATGTTCTATGTTGACCCTGCCATTAGTTTGTTTTGTGACTAGAAACAACTGGGATTATAAACTCGAAGGGAACAAAATTTGCTCATGTATCAAAAGTGATACAGCTGCCAGACCAATGCCAAGGCTGATCACACTCATCACTCACAATGCTTTAGTTGAAAGGTTCACTTTAAGCCACAGCAATAGACCTCCAAGAGGCCACTCTACAGGAACAAGCCTCACTAGTTTAGGCACCACACTACAGGGTAGTGGAATTAAACAGACAAAATTGTTTATTTTATTTTATATTAATACTGTATGCTATTCAGTCCAGGAATGTTAACTAGACACCTTAGTGACCCACATGGGCAAAAGCCTTGCTCACTCTGTCCTAGGTCCCAACCTCTCCTCACTTCTGAGCTCTACACTATTACATCCATATATACTCTCCTCACAATGCAACAATCCCATAACAGTGCAGCACAGAGAATACTCTGCTAAACATGGGGCATTGTGACCCTCTCCATCCATATAGCACAAGCACATTAACCTTCCACAGGGATGAGTCAGTAATCGTGGTGAGCATCTGGCTGGGGTATGGGAATGCTGACTGCAGCCACTCATGGGGCCAGGCTTTACTGGCTCACTGATACCACAGCCATTGCCCCTCTGCCAGCCCTCAGCCTGCCCAACACATTACTGTAGCCCAGCCTGATAAGCAGCCCTGCCATCAGTACGGCTGTTCTTATCTTCACTCATTCTGTCTATGAAGCTGTGTGTCGTACAGTACATAAGCACCACCATTTAAAAGGATGCCCCTGAACAAGGCAGTTAACCCACTGTTCCCCGGTAGGCCGTCATTGTAAATAAAGAGTTTGTTCTTAACTGGCTTGCCTAGCTAAATAAAGGTTAAATAAAAATCAAGGCCTACTTGGGTGTGTTTTTTCTTCAATTGACTTGAAATCTAGAGACAAAAATTCATACAAGTTGGCACCCAAACTGGTGTATGGAAAGCTCGCCCTGTGGCAGGGTTTCCTTGGAAACCGGTGTGGTGCTTTTCTTGTTTTCCAAGCCTGGGAGGGACTGCTTTCATTGGACGTCAGTCGCATGCTTTGAAATGAAAGTTTAAAAAAATGTTTTTTTTTATCTACTTGTATCACCTTCAGTGACCATCAGAGGGGCCTTTGAATCACATACAAGGAACAATGGCATTTGCAAACAAGCGACGTCGCCAAAATGGGTACAATCAAAGCCCAGAGAGCAGCAATGGCCATCGCCTTTAACAGCTGATCTCAATCAACCACATTCTTCTCCTAGAGCAATGCTATCATTATCAGCCTGTCAACACAAATAACTCTGTCATATTGTCCTCTACTAATCTCCTTTGTCTCCCCACGTTGTCCTCCTTTTTATTAATGCTTTGCCTTTGTGTTTTCCTGGCTGGCAGGTTTTGTGTGGGGGACAAGTTTTTCCTTAAGAACAACATGATTCTGTGTCAGATGGACTATGAGGAGGGCCAGCTGAATGGCAGCTTTGAGACGCAGGTTCAATAGCCGGGCCCAGTGGCAGCGACCAGGACCCTCGGCCCGCCGCACTTACACATGATGCCATGGATGTTCGGCTGCACTTGGAAAGAGGAGCGTCTGTCTGCTTGCCTGCAATACTTTTTAAATAGCCCTTTATCAGTCCATAAGGACTCTATTGTAAATGTACTACTTTTTGCCCCTCCCCTTCCCATCCTTGCCCCTCCCCTTCCCACCCCAACACTGAGCAGTTACAAGTTTTGATGTACAGTTGTGCCTGCTTAGCTGAGCACTGTATTGCTTGTATGTTTTTGTGACGTTTGTTTTGGGTTTGTTTATTCTTTTCCCTTTTCGGGAACGTTTCCTTGGAGGGTATGTACAGTCTGTTTTCTCTGTATATATAAACTGGAACATTTATTTTATGAAATGTAATGCAATGCAATTTTATTACTAGTGTGAATTAAAGATTCTTAAATGTTCATAGTGAGTTTTTTTGTCCTTATACCAAAACCAAAGTTGTTTGAGGAGGCTGGCCCATGTGTTGATATATCATCATCTCAAACCACAGAGCTGTAAAAAAAAAAAAAAAGCCTTGAGGGGAAAAAAAAAAAAAAATGTAAGTAATGGAGGGGGAAAAAATGAAGTTTTATTACATTTTGCAAAGAGTGCTGATGGAATTAGAAATGCTGTTTCAAATGAACTAAATAAGATTTTATTTGGAATAAAATAATGACTTCTCCAGACTGTGTTGTTGTACTGAGCATGCAGGTGTCATGAAAGAAGCAGTGTTTGGATGAGAACACAGAGAGGGAGAGCAAGAGAGCGTCTGCACCCACTGAATCATGCCTCGCTAATTGCCATCTGATTATGAGTGTGAATTGGCTGGGAAATGAAATGCACCAGCAAATAACAAATTAGATAAATGCTCATTGCATTTGAGTTTATTCTAACTAGATGTGGAGCTGCAATAACCAATTTAGGTTGGTGGCACCGTCTCTATTTATCTGAGGGGAGAAGGCAAGGAGCAAAACTCAAGACTTTGTTATATCATTATCTTATTATGAAATAGAATTGTGTATATACAATGTAGTATTCTGGAATGATATAGTTTTTAGTTAATACTGTATTAGCAAAAAAGATCACTTGAAACTGTCTATCAGATAAAGTAACCAAAAATGTGAGACATTGCATCGGATGCAATGTTTGAGTCTTAAAATAAGGCACTGTCCACTTGAAGGGAGAATTGAGTGAAAGCAAAGCTTGTCTTGAACATATGGGGTATTAAAAGAGAACGGAGCATATTCAACAGATCTGAATAGCTTTTATGTACAAAGGCATTGCAATTAAGGGATTGCTACTTAGGTGACACAATCCTTTGTCATACTACTTTTGATTTTCATCGGTTGGTGGTAATTCTTGTTTCTATGGGCTCAGAGCCACAGGAGACCTGCTTTGCAGCGTTTCTGCCATTTAAAGCAATTCGCTTCATCCTGAGCAAAAATTATGAGGAAACCAGTTGGGGTCTTTGAGCATATTGAAATTTCCTTTAAGCATGTCTAACAACTTGGGTAAGAAAAAATATATATAAAACAAACTCTAAATGTATTTTAATGGACTCTAATGTTACCGCAACAACTTTTAACAATGTTTTTCAAAAGTTAACAGGTAATTAAAGAGAACAAACATCAGTCTTATTTTTTTGTTGCTGTAAAGGCATATTAGAAACTCCACAAATAAAATGCTATGTATTCATATTTTTTGTAGACCTATATTCTAAATGTACAGCGTTAAATTGATTTCTTTTGAGTTTTCAAATCTGTCCCTCAGGCAGTCGCCTTGGATTACTGTGCCACAATGACATCACATGTTTTGATAGTGATGTCAGAACTCTCAGCTCAGAGTGAACACCAGTCCTGTCGTTAGTGGGACTTAACAAGTCTGGAACACGCTATAGCATATAGCCTCGCTTCCTAGTTCCTACCGCCACACCACATGCAGTAACAGTACTGTACATACAGATGATATAAAACCTGTGCTCACCCAAACATTCACATAATCAAGTATCATATAAACAAATGTGATACCTCAACACAAACCCAGAACTAAGACCCACTCTGCACACTGAGTCACAAGGCATAGAGCTGGTCCATGTCTGGTCGGTGCAACACCCAAATGGAGCAATCAGTGTAATAATAAAGGAGGTAAGGCTTTTAATGGCAGTAATTAACATGCTGGAGGTTTTTACAGGTGCACACAGAGAGCACTGTGTGTTAGGGGTATACATGAGGGTGACTGTGGGCAAGACAGCGTGTGACTGGAACTGTCTGTCAAGGTTATGGGAAACGCAGAGAACAATTGCCAAATGATCATAAAACTTTTAATGTTTCCACCTGCATAGCTGTGGCATTTCCAGCTGGATGTGAGGAACACATGCAAACTGAACTTTCCAGTTTCTGCAGGATGCACACAACTCCTATTCAGCACACCCCCGGTCTTCAATTTCCTCTCTACTTATGTGGCTGGCTGTACCTCAGATTCTGGGCAGTGTGTGACATTCTGGAAGCACTTTACTCCAGCAGAAAGCAGACCAGCGACATAATTTGCTAACAAATACATTAAGTGTGGAATGTGCATTAATTAGAAATTCATAAAACATCCAGACTCACCAGCAGGTGTGCAAATAAAGGATTAGCAAGACATCAATTACACCACATAAGAGTACCTTTTAATTGCAGCTCCTGGATTGATTTACAGAGGGAGACAATCAGGTTCTGTGCAAGACGGCTGATTGCTCATTTTCTGGAAAAATAATGTGAAAAAGACCTCACCAGGCTACACTGTCCTCAGACACACACACACACACACACACACACACACACACACACACACACACACACACACTCTCTCTCTGCTGGTCTGCATTACCATCTGCCTATGTTGGTGGAGATGTTATTAAGCATGTTGAGCAGTTATGACTCAAGTCTATGAATGAATTCTCCAGCCTCCCTCCACTGTGTTCCTGATTATGGCATCTGCTTAATTAGCTGGGCTTGTGTCATGTGCTGCACACCAGAAGGAGATGGATAAATGCCCTTCACTCCAGCTCAGTTAGTATACCTGCCTTTCTCACTCCATATGATCTACAATACCTTCTCCTGTGTTACATTAGATCGCAGTAGTTTGTTCCATGCATTCATCTATAAAGGGTTTCTCTCACTCTATCCATAAACTAAGCCAAATGAACTGTCGTTGTTAGGTTCCAAAATCCTCTCCATGACTATTTGAAAAGAGTTGGCGTTTCACTATGGTTGGTTAGTCTAATATGATGCTCTTTGTCACAAGGTGTCTGTCTATCTATGTGACCAGTGTGAAAGCCCTCCCTATGTGTTAGGACAGGAGTGGCCTGGGCCTCTGTCTTTCTGCAGCTCATTCCCTGGGCCTGGACTATGTTCACCAAATGAGCTGCCTGCCACTGGCAACCCCACCACTCTGATGGGTCTCTCATTACAGACGTCTAAGCACAACTGATGGTCCAACATAAAAACACAGAGCCAGGAGACGTACGTGCGTGCGTGCGTGCGTGTGTGTGTGTTCCAGTACAGAACGATGTTGTGTAAGGGTATAACACTCAAATAGCACATTTAAGAAAATATGTATATAATAATGTATACACACTTTCATACAAAGCAACTTGCGTATGGATGGTCCCAGGAATTGAACCTACTATCCTTATGTTGCAAGCACCATGAATTACCAACAGAGCTAAGGAGTATTCTTTTTTTTCTCTTTTAGAATTTGTCTAGAACTATAAAACCTCTGTTCATGAGTCCACACTAAAACAGCCAGCCTTTATATACACTAATGATAGGTAGAGTCAAACAACTGAGTGCTATGTACTGTAGTAGCATATATTAGAGCTACATACAGTGCATTTGGGAAGTATTCAGACCCCTTGACTTTTTCCAAAAACATTTACATTACAGGCTTATTTTAAAATTGATTAAATTGTTTTTTCCCTCTCCAATATACACACAATACCCCATAATGGCAAAACAAAAACAGGTTTTTAGAAATGTTTGCAATTTTATTAAAAAAAAAAAGGAAACTGAAATATCACATTTACATAAATATTCAGACCCTTTACTCCTTGTAATCGCACCTTTGGCAGTGATTACAGCCTTGAGTTTTCCTGGGTATGACGCTACAAGCTTGGCACACCTGTATTTGGGGACTTTCTCCCATTCTTCCCAGCAGATCCTCTCAAGCTCTGTCAGGTTGGATGGGGAGCGTCCCTGCACAGCTATTTTCAGGTCTCGCCGGAGAAGTTTGATCAGGTTCAAGTCCAGGAGTTTTGGTACCCTTCCCCAGATCTGTGCCTCGACACAATCCTGTCTCGGAGCTCTACAGACAATTCCTTCAACCTCATGGCTTGGTTTTTGCTCTGACATGCACTGTCAATTGTGGGACCTTATATAGACAAAAATTCAAAATCATATCTAATACGTTTAATTTACCATAGGTGGACTCCAATGATCAAGGATGATCAATGGAAACAGGATGCACCTGAGCTCAATTTCGAGTCTCATAGCAAAGGGTCTATTTCAAAAAACCTGTTCTCTCTTTGTCATTAAAATAAAATACAATTTGATTTGTCACATACACATGGTTCTTTGTCATTATGTAGTATTGTGTGTAGATTGATGAGGATTTGTATTTAATCCATTTTACAATAAGGCTGTAACGTAACAACATGTGGAAAAAGTCAAGGGGTCTGTATACTTTCCGAATGGAACATTATTCATGTTCTACATACAAACAGCCTGTACCAAGAAATGCATATAAAACTGAAATAAATGGCTACAGATGCGTAAACTCGCCCTGATAGAAGTTTACTTATTTTATGATCTCATTCTTAAATTAAACCAATTTGCCTAGAAAGGTCTACATGAAGAGTTCTGTACATCAGCCCTGCCACACACACACACACACACACATACACTTTCACAGTCACACTGCCTCCCACCCTTCCCTCGCTGCAAATCATGTTCGACTTTGAAGTGCTAATTTTGGAAGTTTAGCCAATTTTTATTTGCTGCTTTGAAATGTATCCTCTAAGCTGCTTCACCAGCAATGAAATATACAGACCTTTACAATGAGGGATAAGTGACCAAAATGAGAAGCGCCTGGTTTTCTCCTCCACATTATATAACTGTGAATAATCTGCACATTGCATTTGCTCCTATGGCATTACTGAATTACTGACTCAATTTATTTCCCCAAACATTATGCAGACACTCACTTCTTCCTCATTTGATAAGCTACCTTCCTTCAGAGCTCACTGCAGGAACACTATGACGCTCATGACAAACAAACTTATTTATATGTAAGAAATACTAAACCTAGAGACTTACAGTACCAGTCAAAAGTTTATACACACCTACTCATTCAAGGCTTTTTCTTTATTTGTACTATTTTCTACATTGTAGAATAATAATGAAGACGTCAAAACTATAAAATAACATATGGAATCATGTAGTATCCCTAAAAGTGTTAAATACATCTAAATATATGCTATTTTTGAGATTCTTCAACGTAGCCACCCTTTGCCTTGATGACAGATATGTACACTTTTGGCATTCTCTCAACCAGCTTCATGATGTAGTCACCTGGAATGCATTTCAATTAACAGGTGTGCCTAGTTAAAAGTTAATTTGTGGGATTTCCTTTCCTTCTTAATGCGTTTGAGCCAATCAGTTGTGTTGTGACAAGGTGGGGTGGTATACAGAAGATAGCCCTATTTGGTAAAAGACCAACTCCATATTATGGCAAGAACAGCAAGAACAGTCCATCATTACTTTAAGACATGAAGGTCAGTCAATACGGAACATCTCAAGAGCTTTGAAAGTTTCTTCAAGTGCAGTCGCAAAAGCCAAACGGTATGATGAAACTGGCTCTCATGAGGACTGCCACAGGAAAGGAAGACCCAGAGTTACCTCTGCTGCAGAGAATATGTTTATTGGAGTTACCAGCCTCTGCTTCACAGAGTTCAAGTAACAGACACATTTCAACATCAACTGTTCAGAGGAGACTGCAAGAATCAGGCCTTCATGGTCAAATTACTGCAAAGAAACGACTACTAAAGGACACCAATAAGAAGAAGAGACTTGCTTGCGCCAAGAATTACGAGCAATGGACATTAGACTTGTGGAAATCTGTACATTGGTCTGAGGAGTCCAAATTTGCGATTTTTGGTTCCAACTGCCATGTCTTTGTGAGATGCAGAGTAGGTGAAAGGATGATCTCCGCATGTGTGGTTCCCACCATGAAGAATGGGGGAGGAGGTGTGATGGTGTGGGTGGTGCTTTGCAGGTGACACTGTCTGTGATTTATTTATAATTCAAGGCGATACGCCATCCCATCTGGTTTGCACTTCGTGGGACTATCATTTGTTTTTCAACAGGACAATGACCCAACACACCTCCAGGCTGTGTAAGGGCTATTTGACCAAGAAGGAGAGTGATGGAGTGCTGCATCAGATGACCTGGCCTCCACAATCACCCAACCTCAACCCAATTGAGATGGTTTGGGATGAGTTGGACCGCAGAGTGATGAAAAATCTGCCAACAAGTGCTCAGCATATGTGGGAACTCCTTCAAGACTGTTGGAAAATAATTCCAGGTGAAGCTGGTTGAGAGAATGCCAAGAGTGTGTAAAGCTGTCAAGTCAAAGGGTGGCTACTTTGAAGAATCTAAAATATACTTTGATTTGTTTAACACTTTTTTGGTCACTACATGATTCCATATGTGTTACTTCATAGTGTTGATGTCTTCGCTATTATTCTACAATGCAGAAAATAGTAAAAATAAAGAAACATCCTTGAATGAGTAGGTGTGTCCAAACTTTTGACTGGTACTGTATAATACATAAGATGAATTGCTCAATCACTAGAAAAACAAAGCAATATAAAATCATTGTTTTGCACTTTTTTGTGCAAATGAGCGTAACAGAATAATATGATACAGCAGTAATTAGGAGGCAATCTGTCTAAACCCTCAGGGGGAACCTTTGTGCTGCGAGGTCAAGGGACAGGTGAGTGCCATTCAGTGGTGGACACTAGGGTGAATCTATTCCAATCGGGAACATCAGCACTATTGTGGTTGGGAAATGTCATTACTGTAATCAGCCTTAAGGTGCAGGCCTCTGTTGTGTGGAAAACAGATCCGCACAATGAAAATAGACCTTGGTAATGGAGGAGCCTTGAATTCCACTTCATTTACCCCACTAATGGATGTATTGACGACCTCAATCACAATCCTTTTTTAACCATATTCTCTGGGAGACGGGCATTATGTGGTAAAATAAGTTGATCAGATTGGCTCCTCACAAAACAGCCCAGCTAATCACACGGCAGGCAAAAAGCTGGAGGGAGAAGAGATTTGGAATGTGCCCCCCTTCCCAGACCCATTTTCTGCTTTGCCACGGCTCTGGACTTGGCAATAAATTGCTTCGGTAATCAGCTTTTTGAAAAGCTTATTTACTGCTTGTTCTCTGTTTATTGTGGTTCTCAGAATGAAATATAAAATTGGATTTCATTAGATGTGCAATTTTCTCTTCTCGTAAAGAAAGAGAGAGAGAGAGAGAGAGAGAGCACATCACCTTGTTGAGTATAGAGAATGGATCCAGACAGAGTGTATATTATTGTTGATTGAGTCACTCTCTGTTTTGATTCAGTCTCCTCCTGCTCCTACTGGGAACACAGTCCAGAGAACCAGGAGAGGAAAGCCCAGGACTAAAAGGTAGGCAACAGTACTGTATGTATGGTTCTGGGGCAGTCTCCTGTGAGGGGTGTGAGTGTCTCTGTCTGGCTCTCAGCCTGTATGAATAAAGTGCACCCACAGAATAATTGCGTGCTCATTGACTGAGCACAGCTCTGATGCAACGTTCATTTAACCACAACTGTACTTAACTAATGCACAAACGATGTACTTAATCATATTGGAGTCTTGTGAGTTACACAGCGTTAGTTAGAAGCACTTCTGCACAGACTACTGTGTGATCCTCCAGGGCTTTTATTTTTCTGATGTTTTAGTCTGGTTCATTTCTGGTCCTATTTGGAGAAATAGCTATACGTCTCAATGGTTCTAGGCCGCGTGAATGAATAGGAGAGGATGCAAACATTAAAAAAAGACTAGAAACCAAAATTGAGTGGTCAAAACAATTTGTGTGGATGACCAAAATAGAATTTTCAGTGAAACATGTTTATTCTGAGTGTTATTTCAAAGCAGTAACATCATACATCATCACAAAGCCGATGTCTATGGTCAATATCCTAAGATGTATTACTTTGTAGATGAGTTGGATCATTAAGGAGTTATAGAATAGTATGACAATAATTATGGTTTTGTGCAGCCATACATTTTAAAACAGCACCATCTGCAGGCTAGAGGGAGGTAGCATCACGGTCCTACTGAGGGAGAGACGGAGGACACTGAACAAGTGTCTAGTCCAAGCACGCACCCATTCTCATCGATGGGGCTGTAGTGGAGCAGGTTGAGAGCTTCAAGTTCCTTGGCGTCCACATCACAAACTAATATGGTCCAAGCACAACAAGACAGTCGTGAAGAGGGCACAACAAAACCTAATCCCCCTGCGGAGACTGAAAAGATTTGGCATTGGCCCTAAGATTCTCAAAAGGTTCTACAGCTGCACCATCGAGAGCATCCTGACGGGTTGCATCACTGCCTGGTATGGCAACTGCTCGGCCTCCGACCGCAAGGTACTACAGAGGGTAGTGCGTACAGCCCAGTACATCACCGGGGCCAAGCTTCCTGCCATCCAGGACCTCTATACCAGGCGGTGTCAGAGGAAGGCCCTAAAAATTGTCAAAGACTCCAGCCACCCTAGTCATAGACTGTTCTCTCTGCTACCGCATAGCAAGCGGTACCGGAACGCCAAGTCTAGGTCCAAGAGGCTTCTAAACAGTTTCTACCCCCAAGCCATAAGACTCCTGAACAGCTAATCAAATGGCTACCCAGACTCTTTGCATTGCCCCCCCCTTTACGCTGCTGCTACTCTTTGTTATTATCTATGCATATTCACTTCAATAACTCGACCTACATGTACATTGACTCTGTACCAGTACCTCCTGTATATCGCCTCGATATTGTTATTTTACTGCTGCTCTTGAATTATTTGTTACGTTTCTTTCTTTTTTTTTTCTTAAAACAGCATTGTTTTTAAGGGCTTGTAAGTAAGCATTTCACTGTAAGGTCTATCTATACCTGTTGTATTCAGCGCATGTAAAAAATACAATTTGATTTGATTTGATCTGACATGTCTGAAAATAAACATATTCCAAGAAGAATATAAAATGCCCATTACATTGTCTGGAGAGAGAGTGAATGCTTGGTGTGTGGGGGCATTGGCTCTGTGTGTGACAGAGTGAGTGAGTGTGGTGAAAGGTACATGTAAGGGTTGCTGGGGCCTCACTGCCCCGGGGCCCTACGGCCCCACACACACACACAGCTGCAATGTTTACCAACACACCTCCCTGCTCGGCCCCCCCTGCCCACATTCATACCCACCCCCCTTCTTTATAATCCTTTAAACATGCTTCATGCAGCTTTCCTGGAAATGTAATTATGTTTACAAGGTGACAAGACTTTCCAAAGTTGTATGATTACCTGGGTTGAACATGCTGCCTACTCAGCCAAACTCACGCAACAGACCAAAGGCTAGGATTGCAACACTGTCCTCTTTGGCTGAGAGAGTTTGGTCTTTCTATCATGACTGCCACTTATCACCACCTTCACATCAAGGAAGATTGGGGGCAAAGAACACAGTCTTTAAAGAGACTTTTCATTTCATGACTCAAATACAAAGCTGTTAATATTTGGGGGGAGTTGAAGGGGGGCAGCTGTTTACCCCCCACCTACACAATGCATCTAACTCCCGAAAAGCACTTGAGGAAAACAGGTCAATACAAGCTCCAACATGCATTTTTAGAGAGAGTTGACATGGCTGTAGGTTTAATTTGCGAGGCTCGTCTCCTCTCAAAAGATCTTGATGCTTACAAACCTCTCACAAACTCATGAAGCCAAACTATGTTGACAGGCAGCTTTTCATTGATGTTTTTTGCCGTCAGTGAAACTTAAAAGCTAATTATAAAGTAATTTCACTTTGAAGCAGATGTGCCTTTCATTTCTACAAAGACCTGCACACAATATGCATATCTCACTGTTTATATACCCCCAGGTATACAACTAAGAGCCCACTCATAATACCACCAGAATAGGCATCAGTTACATTGTTGAAAGAGTACAAAGACAGTGAGGAGCCTGTCATTTAGGCACAACCAGAATAAGTTAGGCCTAGCCAAACAACACCTACGCTTTACAGTTCAAAGTTTATAACACAGTATGTCCAGCAGCTCTCTACAGGCTCAACTTATTCATATTCAGCTATTATTCTGGTGGCAGGTAGCTACAATGAAATCCAAATGAGATCTCGGTAGCACTGACATACTTTTAGCTAGCAGGTACAGGATGCCTCCTATATGATTAATTAATTGCGGCAGCCTGCCATCTGTGTTTTAACTGATTAAACAGCTCACAAAGTGGGATGCACCTTTTGATGTGAACCTTTGGGGAACAGGCTCACTCTTTGTATTTCTACCTTGATTAACCACAACACTCCTGCACTTCCCCCAGCCCTCAATTTCAAAGTCTCTTTAATTTGGGAGGAAAGGACACAATGGCATTTGGGGTGCTTTATAATCCCGCCCATCTCCAGCAGCAGTCTGGGGGCTCTTACTCTCTCTCCTCTTTTTTCATAAAGTGAATGTTTCACACAGGGCCGAGCACAGTGCAGTGAGCAAGCATCCAGCCTTCGGATAAAAATTGATTCCAGTAAATTCTCACCTGAGATCCATCACGGAGAAAGGCTTTAAAAGGTCACACATGTAATAAGTTCCTATGGTCTCAGTCACTCCAATAATGGGCCTTTAGTCTGCCGTGGAAGACTGGTATATAGAAATAATTGAGTAATCTGTGGACCATTCAATTCAATAGTGGGACTGGGTGACAGTGCAGGGGCTGGTGGGGTGCTGAGAGGTTGAACTGGGGAGTCTCTGTACCGAGGGAAACGGTTTGTCCCTGTAAGCCATGCACCTCTATTCCATCTCAGCACCGCCACTGTGGATCACTGACATTTAAAGGCTCTCTCAAAGGCCTTAAATGTACTGAATGGTGTTAGTATTTCAGATAAGAAAGAATAAATATTACAACTATTCTCAATACCGTTTTAATTAGATATAGAAGTGATAGATTCAAATATTATAAATACAAATGTGATTAACACAAGGGATGGAGACATAAAACCTACATAAACAGATACAGCTACTGTAACTATACAGATATCAAATGTTTAGGGAGCTAACACAAGTTAATGCATATTAACTCCCAAGTGAAATGCAAAATGTAAAATAATAAACAGATGATAATAAAGCAATAACAGTCCCCAGTGAGTTCAGAATCATACAGAATGGCATTTGAATAATAATTTCATAATGCTGCGGCCCAATATGAGCCCATGTGCTCTTAAACTAAGGTCCCTGCATGAACCATAACACTCAACACCCCATCTCTATAGCAATTTCTACAGATTACAGTCCTGAGATAGCTAACTGGCTGAGGACAAGCCACAGTCCCCCAGAATTATGGAATTTAATATAGTGTGTGGAAAACATTGTAAATGTATAATTTATGCTTGATGCATTCCACAGGCAGCAGCCTGTATCCTCTCTAGCTTATATTATTACCATCCTCAGATGAGCCAGACACTCTGTGGCCTTCTGATTCTGGGAATGCGAGGGACAAGCCTGCTGCTTTTGCCAAGCCAATCCAAATACTTATCACTCAAACGAGCTGGAGCATTCCAACGATTGTTACTGTTTCAAGTAGAGCTAAAAGTAGAAACCTCAGTCTTGAATACAGCAATGCTGATTTGTCTGACATGTTCGTTTGTTCAAATGTTATTCAACATATTGTAAAAATAAAAAATAAAAAAACAGTTGCCATTTAAGTAGCCTCTGTCTCGTTGGTGAATACTAACACCACTCAGGTATATACAGTGGGGCAAAAAAGTATTTAGTCAGCCACCAATTGTGCAAGTTCTCCCACTTAAAAAGATGAGTGAGGCCTGTAATTTTCATCATAGGTACACTTCAACTATGTCAGACAAAATGAGAAAAGAAAATCCAGAAAATCACATTGTAGGATTTTTTTATGAATTTATTTGCAAATTATGGTGGAAAATAAGTATTTGGTCAATAACAAAAGTTTATCTCAATACTTTGTTATATACCCTTTGTTGGCAATGACAGAGGTCAAACGTTTTCTGTAAGTCTTCACAAGATTTTCACACACTGTTGCTGGTATTTTGGCCCATTCCTCCATGCAGATCTCCTCTAGAGCAGTGATGTTTTGGGGCTGTTGCTGGGCAACACAGACTTTCAACTCCCTCCAAAGATTTTCTATGGGTTTGAGATCTGGAGACTGGCTAGGCCACTCCAGGACCTTGAAATGCTTCTTACGAAGCCACTCCTTCGTTGCCCGGGTGGTGTGTTTGGGATCATTGTCATGCTGAAAGACCCAGCCACGTTTCATCTTCAATGCCCTTGCTGATGGAAGGAGGTTTTCACTCAAAATCTCACCATACATGGCCCCATTCATTCTTTCCTTTACACGGATCAGTCGTCCTGGTCCCTTTGCAGAAAAACAGCCCCAAAGCATGATGTTTCCACCCCCATGCTTCACAGTAGGTATGGTGTTCTTTGGATACAAGTCAGCATTCTTTATCCCCCAAACACGACGAGTTGAGTTTTTACCAAAAAGTTATATTTTGGTTTCATCTGACCATATGACATTCTCCCAATCTTCTTCTGGATCATCCAAATGCTCTCTAGCAAACTTCAGACGGGCCTGGACATGTACTGGCTTAAGCAGGGGGACACGTCTGGCACTGCAGGATTTGAGTCCCTGGCGGCGTAGTGTGTTACTGATGATAGGCTTTGTTACTTTGGTCCCAGCTCTCTGCAGGTCATTCACTAGGTCCCCCCGTGTGGTTCTGGGATTTTTGCTCACCGTTCTTGTGATCATTTTGACCCTACGGGGTGAGATCTTGTGTGGAGCCCCAGATCGAGGGAGATTATCAGTGATCTTGTATGTCTTCCATTTCCTAATAATTGCTCCCACAGTTGATTTCTTCAAACCAAGCTGCTTACCTATTGCAGATTCAGTCTTTCCAGCCTGGTGCAGGTCTACAATTTTGTTTCTGGTGTCCTTTGACAGCTCTTTGGTCTTGGCCATAGTGGAGTTTGTAGTGTGACTGTTTGAGGTTGTGGACAGGTGTCTTTTATACTGATAACAAGTTCAAACAGGTACCATTAATACAGGTAACGAGGACAGAGGAGCCTCT
Organism: Oncorhynchus clarkii lewisi; assembly: GCF_045791955.1. Classification (NCBI taxonomy): domain Eukaryota; kingdom Metazoa; phylum Chordata; class Actinopteri; order Salmoniformes; family Salmonidae; genus Oncorhynchus; species Oncorhynchus clarkii. The sequence continues at coordinate 24,407,865 of NC_092172.1, read as the reverse complement.
TAAAGAAGAAGTTACAGGTCTGTGAGAGCCAGAAATCTTGCTTGTTTGTAGGTGACCAAATACTTATTTTCCACCATAATTTGCAAATAAATTCATTACAAATCCTAATTACAAGATTACAAATCTGTCATAGTTGAAGTGTACGTACCTATGATGAACATTACAGGCCTCTCTCATCTTTTTAAGTGGGAGAAATTGCACAATTGGTGGCTGACTAAATACAGTGCCTTGCGAAAGTATTCGGCACACTTGAACTTTGCGACCTTTTGCCACATTTCAGGCTTCAAACATAAAGATATAAAACTGTATTTTTTTGTGAAGAATCAACAACAAGTGGGACACAATCATGAATTGGAACGACATTTATTGGATATTTCAAACTTTTTTAACAAATCAAAAACTGAAAAATTGGGCGTGCAAAATTATTCAGCCCCTTTACTTTCAGTGCAGCAAACTCTCTCCAGAAGTTCAGTGAGGATCTCTGAATGATCCAATGTTGACCTAAATGACTAATGATGATAAATACAATCCACCTGTGTGTAATCAAGTCTCCGTATAAATGCACCTGCACTGTGATAGTCTCAGAGGTCCGTTAAAAGCGCAGAGAGCATCATGAAGAACAAGGAACACACCAGGCAGGTCCGAGATACTGTTGTGAAGAAGTTTAAAGCCGGATTTGGATACAAAAAGATTTCCCAAGCTTTAAACATCCCAAGGAGCACTGTGCAAGCGATAATATTGAAATGGAAAGAGTATCAGACCACTGCAAATCTACCAAGACCTGGCCGTCCCTCTAAACTTTCAGCTCATACAAGGAGAAGACTGATCAGAGATGCAGCCAAGAGGCCCATGATCACTCTGCATGAACTGCAGAGATCTACAGCTGAGGTGGGAGACTCTGTCCATAGGACAACAATCAGTCGTATATTGCACAAATCTGGCCTTTATGGAAGAGTGGCAAGAAGAAAGCCATTTCTTAAAGATATCCATAAAAAGTGTCGTTTAAAGTTTGCCACAAGCCATCTGGGAGACACACCAAACATGTGGAAGAAGGTGTTCTGGTCAGATGAAACCAAAATTGAACTTTTTGGCAACAATGCAAAACGTTATGTTTGGCGTAAAAGCAACACAGCTGAACACACCATCCCCACTGTCAAACATGGTGGTGGCAGCATCATGGTTTGGGCCTGCTTTTCTTCAGCAGGGACAGGGAAGATGGTTAAAATTGATGGGAAGATGGATGGAGCCAAATACAGGACCATTCTGGAAGAAAACCTGATGGAGTCTGCAAAAGACCTGAGACTGGGACGGAGATTTGTCTTCCAACAAGACAATGATCCAAAACATAAAGCAAAATCTACAATGGAATGGTTCAAAAATAAACATATCCAGGTGTTAGAATGGCCAAGTCAAAGTCCAGACCTGAATACAATCGAGAATCCGTGGAAAGAACTGAAAACTGCTGTTCACAAATGCTCTCCATCCAACCTCACTGAGCTCGAGCTGTTTTGCAAGGAGTAATGGGAAGAAATGTCAGTCTCTCGATGTGCAAAACTGATATAGACATACCCCAAGCCACTTACAGCTGTAATCGCAGCAAAAGGTGGCGCTACAAAGTATTAATTTAAGGGGGCTGAATAATTTTGCACGCCCAATTTTTCAGTTTTTGATTTGTTAAAAAAGTTTGAAATATCCAATAAATGTCGTTCCACTTCATGATTGTGTCCCACTTGTTGTTGATTCTTCACAAAAAATGCAGTTTTATATCTTTATGTTTGAAGCCTGAAATGTGGCAAAAGGTCGCAAAGTTCAAGGGGGCCGAATACTTTCGCAAGGCACTGTACTTTTTTGCCCCACTGTAGATAACTACAATCAGTCCACTGTTTGATGCCTTACTGCTTGTTACTTACTTCCATCAGCATACCAATACAGAGCATACTACAACATGATGCGACAGCTCGTACCACCATTTTGTTTTCAGCCAAACTCTCTTCTACCCCATCAAAGAAGTTCTCTCCACACACAAAACATGATATACTTGCAAATATTACTTAAACCAGAACAGATGGCCTAAAAAGTACAACACAGTAACTCAATCTGGATAATGGAAGGCTAACCACAAACTGCTCCGTTCTCATTTCTCTAACTGAGAAACTCTCAGCTGAATTGTAATTTGGAGTTTGATGCTCAACCCCTCCATCATAGTGTGTTTCTATGTTCCTCATGCATATTATAAGATGTTTAAAAGGAAAATATTGTATATTTACTAGACAGGCCTCACCATGTGCCCATAGAGGAGCCATTAGGGCCCAGACAAAAAAGGAAATGTATTGTAATTGATTGTTATCAAAGATTTCCCCTTCTCAAGAAAGCATCTAGCCATTTCAGGATCACATTTGATGGCTAAAAGCACTGTGCAAAATAAAGAAGCTCTTTCGGCATCACACATTCCTGCTGACATGCAGCTTACAAAACAATTACCGCACTTTGTTGCTTTGCCTCAAAACCTGACTAGCCGAGTTCCTGCTTTGGATCTTTCTTCATAAGTGTGAGCACAGTCGTTCCCCTGCCATGCAAGTCCTGTGGCAATTATATGGCTGAATCTATTGACGCTTCCTTCAAGGGATCTCCCATCAACAGCAGATGCATTGCACGTTCCCTAAAGATATACGACAAACTGTCAAGACGAGAGCAGCTTGCTACATGAAAATGAAGCAATTAAAATAATTCTGCATTATGTTTCTGTCGAAGAGTGGCATCTGTTTGTACGAGATCAGATCTCACCATCATTCACTTAAAACAATGAGCCTAGAAATGATTGAGGTTGAAGTCGTTGTTTAATACAACATCATTTAGATGTGCTATATGTACCATGCAGTGACTATACAGAATGTGTTGAGTGAGGCCATTGGAGACATGCCAAATAAGCAAATCACAGTAAGGTTTTGCAGGAAGCCAAGGAGGTTGAGTGAACCATATACATCTCGTAATGACAGAACATTGCAGGGCCTGTATTTGATTCTGTTTCTGTATGTTTATGAAACGATATCCAGTAACAGCCAGACTATTCTCTTATGAGGTCTCCTTAATTGCCCACCGAATCGGAATATAGTATTCAACTCCATAAACAGAAAGATTCCACAGTCAATGAAGAACCTCCAGCAGACTGAAATAGTTGATTTGAAGGGAAAGGCATCTGTGTCCATTTAAGGATAGTGTGGCAGTGTGTCTAAATAGGCGAAACACAGAATCTTGAAAATCCCCAACTAGCAGAAAATTGGTTTCTGTGGCTGCAATATAGCTGAGGCATTAATATTCAGCCCTTTGGAGGAAATATATTAACCTGGTGGGCCACGTGCTGAAACTCTCGAACCTTTTTGTTGACAGGTTTTATGAACCTAATGCACTTTGTGATGTATAGCATAATAACAGTTTATGACTGTAGGGCCTTGCTCTTAATATCGGCTGGCTGGTGTATCAGGCAAAATTATTGTAATGAGACCAAATTTCCATACAACAGCAAAATGAGTTCATTACTCTAAGTTATATTGGTGAAGTAACCAAAAGAAATTGATGCTTTTATTTGGCCGGAATTGGATTTCAGACATAAATAGAATTAGGTAAACTTGCAGATAGCAAAATGTAAGAATTACATTCCAGTTATCGAAAAGGATATCACAATGCCCCCCACCACTCTTTAATCACTGCTTTCAGACAGAGGTGCACTTTCTGTGCTGGGATAATTCCAATTTCCTTGGCCTAAACATGCTGATTGAAATTCAGTGGCATGTCCAAATTGACAGTTGGACATTACACTGTCTGAAAACACTACAGGAATGCACTATTTACAATCATGTTAAACTTGTCCGTTTTCTTACAGGCTTCCTTCTCAGTCAGATAGTCTTGCATATTTACGATTCAAAGACTGAGTATGCACTGCACATTGACAAGTTCCCTCTCTAAAATGCCTCAGATTACTGCATGGCTGATGAGAAGTAAGTACATTACCAGGAGACTAGTCTAGCATGGCTCTGAACTTGATGTTCGGGAATATTTTGGCTCCTGTCAAGGCTACAGCACAGATATGATGTACACTACAGCAAGTTATCCCAAATACATATTCCTTATGCAATTTATTCATTGCTTGCTTCACTGGCAAGGTGGAGAGGCTTGTTCCGACAGTAAAACTGAGCTACAGTTGGATTGGCAGGCGGTCTCTTCGGCCCAATAGTTCATGACTCCGTGCTTCAATACAGTGAGCAGTAAAGGTACACGACAAGGATGTCCCAGCTACCATATATCAAAGTGTGTCTTTACACCATCACCACATTAATATCCCAATACAATGATCATATACTGTGGAATAGATAGAATACCACTTTAAACTGCAGTACAGTATGTACAGAGAGTTGTTGGAACAGTTCATGTGAATGTGCTTACTAATGCAATGATTATCAATAATTATAGGCCTGTGTAGGTACTGTAGTATATAACAAGGTGCACTGTAGTTACACTGTGCCTTCCTATATATCCAAGTGTTCATGTAATACAACTACAATTCAGAAACACTTAGCCTAAAGCTGAACTGAAAGCTGCATTCCCCTGTTTATCCTATAGATTTATCAAACCAATTATAAATTGCATTCAGTCCTTTCAAGGTTACCTTAACAACATCCTCATCTCTCACAGTAGCCTAGCTGCACTATTCAGTGGTCTGTCCATTCAGTGTGTATCCTCTTCATCAGCTGATTATACTATCTATCAACCCCAGCTGTCGCTGGCCATTTAAACCTTTGTCAAGTCCTCTATGTAATGCAACCACCTGGAACCCAGTTGATTGCTGTTTTGTAACCAACACCTCCAACATGCCTCACCCTTTCTCTCAAAAAAAAAAGTACATATTATAAAACCTGAAATCTAAAAATACATAAGGTGTAGGAACGCTTTAAAATGAAACATTTGGGTTCAGCTCTGTTGATGAAGGAGGGGGGAATACCATTTACAAGCAAACTGCCATCGAAAAAAAACATTGTTTAGTTTTTCTCTGTTTACAAAGTTGAAATGAAAGGAGAAAAAAAAACATGCCAAATGCTTTTCCTCGTTGCCAAGGCACGCACAGGATGCTGGCAGCTACAAAGATTCAATTATACAAAGTGCAGAAAATAATTAGAAAAAATAATAGCACTTGAAAAAAATTGCCCCTCCAGAAATTGCGTAGAACAATAAATCTGTTAATTAGCTCATTAATATTCAATTGGGGTCAGTGGACTTAATGGAACCTTTTTCATGGGCCAAAGAAATGTTTAACTCTCAGTTTTCCCTCTGCCGGTTCTTATTATCAACTATGCACAGCCAGGCCTTATCAGTCCTCCAGATGGCGAGGAACAATGCAGCGCCATTATCGTCTTACAGCAGCGTGTGTGCCTTGTAACCGGTGTGTGCCTGGGACAGTGAAGTATAGATACTGAGGCGTTTAGTGTAATTGATATGTGGTATATATCGTATTGTTTAGGCATGTTTGTTTGCTCTGCTGGTATTCAAGGCGAAAGGAGAGGTGAAGATTGATTTTCACTGCAGTCGTTCCTGCTCTCTCCACAGGTCACAGATAAGTTGTCAACGAAGGGTTAGGTCCGGTGTAAAATACATCAAGGCTAAACTCTCGGCCATTCCGGAAGAGAGCGGGTTTCATCTCGACAAACAGCAGCACAGCGTCTGCCATTTCCTTCTGCTATGAGACCAATGTGTTTTTATTCAAGAAGTTCAGGGGGCAGGGAAGGGAGCTGTCCAGGCATAGAGAGCAGAACAGTCTTTAGCTTCTTGGCTTTGTTATGTTCCTTTTCAAACCATTCACAGCCAAATGAACAGGACACTTTTCAGCCTTTTTATATGGTTTATGTAGGGATAAAACTTGAAATCAAATATTAAAACTGAGTCAAACCAGGCATAGGCTACAGCTGCTTAGAACTCATAGGTACAGTACACAAGCCAATTAAACTCAATTGATAGAATTGGACTGAGTTTGGGCAGCAGTTCGTACACCTACTGTACAAAATACTCAATGATCTACCATTGTTTTTCTTGTGAAGTCAATAGGTATGAAATTGATGTCATTATCCAGGAAGTAACCTTGTAGTTTTGTCGGCTTTTTGAATGGTATTCAGCGCAAAAAAAAACCTAATAAAAGGCATCAGGCAGAAGTAAATTAATCCACAAACCAAAATATAATATAACTGTGTTTTCACTCATTTTGAATCGCCAAGCCCATTCAAAAGATTAGGGGACATGATACGGAAGTAAAGTGGAAGAGGAGGTTACTTTCACAGGGTATAACGTTCTGTAGCCTAACAAACATGTGCTTTACTACATTGGCTCTTTCCCAGGTACGGCATCCTGTTCCTATATATATACATACCGTGGCCTACTACACATGATGGCTCTTATAAGCCAATTGATGAGTACATGAAAGCCAGCTCCCCCAAAAGTCCCTGCAATACAGCCGGTGTATATTTCATCAGTGTATCTTACATAACCATTTCTTTTTTGGTACTTGCATATTGAGTAAAAAGAGGAGAGATCCTCCATGCCGGAGCAAGAAAAAGTCATCTTTATGATCCTATCTCCAACTTCAAAAACAGGGGCTCAATCATGGAATCTTCAGTCACGCCACCAAAAACTGGAGGCGGGTAACCAATCTTTGATTAAGCTTCTCTTAGTGTCACAGAGGTTCTGTGAACTTGCCGGGACCCTGGCTTTGCTCTCACTTATTAAGCTCCTCAAAGATTCAGATTACCTCAAGCCATTTTCACTGGCATACGACTTCAGCCAGCGTCTCACCAGAGAGCAGATTGAGACCAAATCACTCATGCATACACACTTGGCTAGGAAATGGTAAGGTCAAAGACTATGGTAAAGCCAATTATAATTAATGCAGACATATAGATTAAAAGCCAGGTTCTCACTGTGGGGACGTTATTAAAGCCATGATATATACAGTACATAGCTTTTGGTAGGATATCTCTCTCACAGAGAGGAAAACAGGCCACTGAGGATCTCAAATTTTTAGAGGCATAAAATCAGCTCAAGAAATCTTATTTTACTGACAGTCAAAGGGGAAATGGTGTTGCTTGCTCAGTATTGCTCAGTATTTATTTTTTTATCAATATTTTCCACAACACTGTGGATTAACATAGCTTACTTCAAAATATGAACCATGACGGTGTCATTTTCCATTAGCTTATTCCATCTCCTGTATTCATCATTATGTCTACAACTGTTAAATGTCAACCTTTGAAAGTCTTCCTCTCCAATCCCATGCAGGGTCTTGCCTCACTGAAAAATAAGGCGCAACACAAAAAACAAATAGAATGTGTTTCTTTCTCTGGTTGAGGTAAAGACTTTATGGATTTTTGCTGAGATAAAAGCTGCCACGTTTGTTCTAAACATGTCTGTTTACTGACACCATTCTGAGAGTACAGGAAGATTATTTCAAATCGCATGATCTTTTTAGTTGGTGTTAAAGATGTTGCTTTAAGTTCATCAGGACATGAAAGATGTCTGACTGTAGGGCTGACCATGGGGGACTTCCCTTCACAGTCTTGCCCAGGCAATGTAAAACAGAATGATACGAACAGCACAAACACAACAACATTGGCGTCAGAGACCAATGATAGAGCCTCTCAACAAATATCCAACAGTGGAATACAAAGCAATTGCCTTTGAAGCTGTGGAAGTCAACAGACCACAGTACTGAATTTGCTGAATGTGCAACAGCAAACCTATGGATCTTGACAACCAGAGGTTATCCCAGATCATGTGTTTAAAGGTTGAAAGCTTCAGAGCCTAGGTGTCATGGATAATACCTACTCAGATATCTTTAGGAGCCTCTTCTATCTCTCCCCTTCTCTCTGTCCTGGCTTAACTTCACCTCTGTCTGACAGTGGAGCTGCCATGCTATCGATCCTCCCACACCCCCACCACAGGCCCAGACGGCGGGCACAAGGGCAGCCACTAAACCTGTGGGCAAAGAGAAAGAGGACCCCCCTACTGAATGCAATTGGGATTTGAGAAAGTTAAACACTTCTCAAGCACAAAATTCCAGCCTGGGCAGCAGAGAGGGGATTCTCTCTCCAGGCCCTGTGGATGCTCCCGATCAGGAGGTCAGTTCTATCGTCACAGTCCCTCTCACCAGCCTCCCTTCCCCAGCATCCTCACCGCTGTGGAGCGGCTCAGCTCTCTCATTTACTTCAAACGCTCCTGTCAACACTTTTGCTGCTGCCCTTGACTCAAGAATGCCAGGTTGAGGTGGAGAAGGATGAAAGTGCAAAATGGAAGAAGGGGGATATTGGACAAGGTGTTGCAGAGAACACACTATTGGCTGCACTAGAGGGGGAGGGAGCCTACCTTGAGATCTTGTATTCTACCCTGCCTTTGGTGACCTCAATGAAACTGATAAATGCAAAGTAGAAAACATTCCATTGATACCAATGACCATGAAACATTACCTTGACAGAAGTTAGTCATGATAGTCATAGCTTCATCTCCTGGTCTTGTCCATCCGTACGTTACAGAATCCCTAGAAATGGAGCATACTGTAACGGTTTTGACTTGAGGTTGTTTGATATAGGGGTGCCAGGTAGGTTGTGCCTACCAGAGAAAACATTAGTTTCTCCTTTTAGTTTGGGAGGGAATGAGTCCCATCTGGTCCGTCAAATCTACACCATTACAAAGGACTTATGTAAACGTCAGAAGGGAAATCAACTTTTCATAAACCCTTAAAACATTGAAAGAACTTCAAAAACAACTATTCTTTTGCGTGGGTTGTATTAGCAACATCAATGGATTACACACACATAATAATATAACACAATGAGTTCTGGTTCCTCCAGAAATGTCCTGTACCTCGGGCCTAAAAAGAGTCCCGCCCGGTAAAGGAGTTCAGTGAACTCAAGTGACTTTGGTCACGCAATGTTGGTCCGTTCATTCCGTGTAGCGTAAACCCAGTATTAAATCATACAATCAATATAACCATTTTACCACAGAACTTTAAAGCGTATCTGCTCTTACTAATTCCTCAACTACATCTAACTACATAAATCGTCACCGTATACATCATATCAAAACAAATGAAATACCGTATACAAAAAAGGTGGTAGTCAGTCGGTCAGTCAGACAATCCAATCCGCCAACAGATCTCCAGCGGAGAAAGGCCACGAAGAATAGAGAGGAGTAGTCCACGGACGCAAAGAGTGGATCCGATCCTGGGTAAACTCTCAGGCTACAAAACACACGTTTAACAGCAACAAAACAACCGGAATAGAGAAGCTTCGGGAACACATCCTCAGTCACGTCTCCATCACAAACGCCACTTTTGCGCAGCTGATGCTGGCTATTTAATTGGGAATTTAAAGGGAAAGCACCCTATTGGAAGGAGAAGCACTGAGACGGCTCAAAATAATTCAGGGCCGTCACACACCCCCTCCCCTGGAAAAAGCCGACCATTGCCCTGGAAGGCACATCTTGGTCGGGGTAACCGAGAAAGGTCTCCTCATCACTTTCCTCTACAAAAATTCTCATGACTTTTTGGAGCTCACGCTCCTCAGCTGAGGGGTCACAGGCCTTAAGGTGTGAGACTTCTGGGTCTGGGAATCCGAGAAAAGTCTCCTCACTTTCCTCTTCAAAGATATCCAAGATCTTGCGGCGCTCAATCGCCTCCAATTCCTCAGCCGAGGGGTAACAGGCCTTAAGGCGTGAGACATGGACAACGCGCATATCTTCACCTGTGTCCTCTTTCACCACTCGGTAGTTCAAAGGGCCCATCTGCTCCACAATCCTATATGGTCCTTGCCATTTAGGAGCGAGCTTGGCAGAGAAGAATTGTTCAGCTTTCGAGTAAGGATGAGAGCGAAGCCACACCCGATCACGAAGCTGAAACTGCATGTCTCGTCTGTTCTTATCATAATTTCTCTTCTGCTTGAGTCGAGCCTGGGTCATGTTCTTTGAGACAAGAGCTCTCAAGTCATGGAGATGGACTACCTGGTCATAGCAAGCAGCGTCTGGAGTAATCTGCTGGGGCTGTAGCACCATATCCAAGGGTCCTCGGAGGGGACGACTTAGGTTCAGCTCTGCAGGTGTGACTCCAGTGGACTCTTGCACAGCAGAATTCAGGGCAAATCGAAACTCGTGAAGGTGCTTGTCCCAGTGTTTGTGCTGGGTCCCTACATAGGAAGCAATCATTGTCTTCAAGGTTCGATTTACTCTCTCAGTGAGATTGGTCTGTGGGTGATAGGCCGTGGTCAACTTCTGTCTCAGGTTCCATCTTTGGCAGGTCTCCTCAAAGAGATCAGAGACAAATTGGGAACCTCGATCAGACAGGATGTAATCAGGCACTCCCCAGCGAGTCAGGATCTCTTTCGTAAGGATGTTAGAGACGGTCCTTGCTGTGGCCTGACGCAGGGAAAAGAGTTCCACCCACTTTGAATAATAATCAACAAACACAAGCATGTACACCTTCTGATTGGAGCTTCTAGGAAATGGACCCATCAAATCCACTCCTAGCATTTCCCAAGGTCGGGTAACCACCGTTTGCTGCAACTTGCCAGCAGGCTTTCTACCTTCTGGTTTGTACATTTGACAAACCTGACAGTTTCGGATGTGTGACTTCACATCCATGCTCAGATGTGGCCAGTACAGTAACGCTTGCAACCGCTTGTAGGTTTTGAACCTGCCCAAATGACCAGCTAATGGGTCTTCATGGAAATGTTGAAGCAGTTGTAGGCGTAGAGTTTCAGGTATGTACAATTGGTAGAGGGTTCTGTGTGGTAGTTGTACAACACGGTAGACTTTGTCTTCCAGGATGGTCAGCTTTGTAGTAGGATTGACCATCTTTTCTCCATCTTCCAGGATAGTCTGGTACAAAGCCTGTACTTCTGGATCATCCTGTTGGGCTTTCCATATGGTCTCATCAGAGATGGGAAAGTCTGTTTTGGGCGAGTCTCGACTGCTTGACAGGACAGTAGCACATGTAAGATGAGGGCCACCGTTATCACAAGCAGGAGCCCTGGATAAGGCATCTGGAACAGTGTTGTATTTTCCTTTCCTGTATTCTACTGCAAAGGTGAACTCTTGCAACCGTAGAGCCCATCTTATGAGTCTGGTGCTTGGTTTGTTGGTCTTGAACACCCACACAAGGGAGGAATGGTCAGTGACCACAGTGAAGTGTCTTCCCTCCAGGTAGTACCTCCACTTTTCCAAAGCCCAGACAACTGCAAGGCACTCTTGCTCGGTTGTGGAGTAGTTCCGTTCTGCTCCATTCAATGTCCGACTGGCGAACGCTAGCACTTCTTCAGTGCCAAGTCCAGTCTGTTGGACTAGGACAGCACCAAGTCCAACATCACTTGCATCCGTGTAAACAACAAAAGGGGAATCAAAGTTGGGATGACCTAAAATGGGAGGTGTGACGAGGTGTCGTTTCAGGGTTTCAAAGGATGTCTGGCACTCTGCCGTCCATAGGAATTTCACTCCTTTTCGCTTCAACGCGTTGAGGGGTTCTGCCACCTGGGAGAAGTTCGACACAAACCGATGGTACCATCCAGCCATCCCAAGGAACCGTTGAAGGGCCTTGAGTGTGGTTGGCACAGGAAAATCTTGTACCGCCTTGGTCTTTTCAGGATCCACATGAATGCCGTCAAAAGACACAATATGGCCAAGGAACTTCAGGGAAGTTTGGCAGAAGTTGCTCTTCTTCATATTCACGGTCAGACCAGCTTCTCTTAGCTTGTCCAACACTGCTTGAAGATCTTGAAAGTGTTGTTCTCTGTTCTGGGAGTAGATAATTATATCGTCCAGGTAGACGAAACAGATCTTCCCTTTGAGCTCACCTAACGCAATCTCCATCAGTCTTTGGAAAGTGGCAGGTGCATTCTTTAATCCAAAAGGCATCACCTTAAAGGAAAACAAGCCCTCAGCACAGACAAAAGCAGTCTTGTCCTTGCTTTCCTGGTCCATCTCAACTTGCCAATAACCACTATTGAGGTCAAGGGTAGTGAACACAACAGCGCCAGACAATGACTCCAGGATCTCGTGGATGGTAGGAAAAGGATAGGCATCAGTCTGGGAAACATTGTTGGTCTTCCTATAGTCCACACAAAATCTAAGACCACCAGTCTTTTTTGGGATGAGGACAACAGGAGCAGCCCAAGGAGAGGAGGAACGTTCTATTATATCTTGTGTTAACATATCATTAATGAGTCCCTTTTGGATGATTAGCTTCGCTGGGGACAAACGATATGGCTTTTGCTTGATCGGCATTTCCTGTGTAAGGAATATTTTGTGCTTCAGGAGCCCGGTGCGTCCTAGCCTTGAAGTACATACATCAGCATTATTCTGCAGCTGTTCCAACAGCCTTAACTCCTCTGGATGTTCCAGCTGAGCTCTTCTTACAGCCTGTAAAAGGAGATCGTCAGAAGGATTATCAAGGGTTAGTGGTAACGGAGCAACGGCAGAGAAGACTGCCACATTTGAACCCCAATCATGTAACTTCGTAGCTTCTGATTGGAAGAAATGCTTCTTGCTCGGATTGTATGGAAACCAGTAGCAATTGTGTGCGATATCAATCTGGACACCACTGAAGTACATGAAATCAATTCCCAACACGACAGGAAAAGCAAGGTTCTTGGTTTGTAGGATAACTGAAGGAATCATATAGGAGCGGTTACACAGGCGGAACTCTACCTCACTCCATCCAAGTGGTCGTTTAGCCTCACCATCAGCCAGATAGAGTGGACCTTCTGTCCACGGCTTCAAGTTGTATTGCGGACCTTTAACCTCCTTCCACAGTTTCTCATTGAGCAGTGTGTAGGATGACCCGGTGTCCAGGATGGCTCTTCCTGTCCATGGGCCTATGGACAGGGGTAACACCAGTTGGTGCGGTATGAACTGAAAGGAAGGGGATGTCGATGGGGGGGCGTAGGCAGTGACTCTTGGGATTTCAGCTCTGGTTAAAGCACCCAGAGAAGGATGGTCATTCCTGCGAAGAGAGTTAGGCGTGTTGGCCTGTTGTGATTTGTGGTTTCTGGAAGGGTTTTCTTGATACGGTCTTGGACATGTAGCTGAAGAATGTCCCTTTTGGCTACATCTCCAACAGAACATGAGAGGGGTCATGGCTTGAGACTCTGGCTGTTGTTGATGGTCTGTCTTGGGTAACGGTTTGGGTGTCTGTTTCTTTCTTTGGTCATATTGCTGTTGGCATTCTCTGTCCTTCTCAAACTGCTGTCCCAAGCGAACCAGTCCATCGACAGTGGTGACTCGTTCTCGGAGTTGACTGGCTAGTAGTGGGTTGATGTTCTTCAAAATCAATTTAATGACCTCTTCCTCCTCAATGCCAGGTTTCCACCTTCTGCACAGGGAGTGGTAACCGTATGCAAAGTCACGGATACTCTCTTTCTCTCTTTGTACTCGATTCCTGACTCTGTCTGCCAACTCATCTGTGTAGTCCTCAGACAGAAATGCAGAGGAAAACTTGGCCTCAAAGTCAGCCCAGGAGGTAGTGGTGAGACGTGCCACATCCCACCAGTCTCGAGCTGTCCCATGCAACACATTCCTCAATGTGGCAAGGAGTTCTTCGTCAGCCAGGGGATTGAGGGCAAGAAAGTCACGACATCTTTCTAGGTACATTAGCGGATCAGGACTGTCATCTTTTTTCCCAAAGGTGGGAAATTGCAATTTAATGGGCATCGCCCCCACATGACGTCTACTCAAATCACCATGAACAAACGAGCTAGGAGGGATTGAGGAAGTAGAGGGGAAGGGAGTTATCGGACAATGAAAATGAACACCAGGATGCATGATGGATTGCATCCTGCAAGGGGTGGCTGTAGCATGGCCTTGTCTTGGCTCTTCAGAGGTGCCAGCTTGGCCCTCAGTGGTCTGAACAGAAGTGGACACTAGAGAAACTCTGTGTAAGGAGTTGTGTTTAATGGAGGCCATGTCCACAGACACGTCATCCAACATTTTAACACAATTAGAGAGCTCTGTTTGCAAGTGGTCTACAGTGTTAACCATGGGAGAAAAAACAGAATTAACGTCCTTGAGGACCTCAGTGTGATGATGTTGCAGGCGCCATTGGAGAGTGGCAGTGAGTTGGTTTCGTTGGTAGTCAAACTGCCTGTCCATGGCACCAGTAATTTCCCGTCTTCCACTCTCACTGAGCTCTGTCAGCGTCTGGGTTAGAGTGCTTAGTGAGTTTCTGAATTCCATGGCACTCTGTTGTTGCTCTTCCCTCAGACATTTGAATTTATCGTGGATAAGAGTTTGGAGATGTTGTTGAGTCCGACGAATATCAAGGATGTCACCTTGAAGTTGTAAAACTACAACCTCTGGAGATAAACCAGACAATGGAGGAAGGTTGGGTGTCAGATAGAGGGCTGGCTCAGTACTTTCACACAGATCCATGTCAATAAGTGAGTAACTGGTTAGACCTCCTGTGGCCTGTGGTCCAGACCGAGCATTCAGATTCCCAGGGCTCTGGCCCAAATCAACTCCATTATCTCCATTCCCATTATGATTTGTGTTGTCAGCTTGATGGTCAGAATGGCCCTGTGTATTCCCATTGACAGGTATGAAATGGATGAGCACATTATCTTGGGGTGAATCCATTGTTTTAATTCCACACAAAATATTTGCTTTGGTTAGTTCTCAATGTTGAGCTGTCCCATCTGGGGTGCCATTTTTTATGTAACGGTTTTGACTTGAGGTTGTTTGATATAGGGGTGCCAGGTAGGTTGTGCCTACCAGAGAAAACATTAGTTTCTCCTTTTAGTTTGGGAGGGAATGAGTCCCATCTGGTCCGTCAAATCTACACCATTACAAAGGACTTATGTAAACGTCAGAAGGGAAATCAACTTTTCATAAACCCTTAAAACATTGAAAGAACTTCAAAAACAACTATTCTTTTGCGTGGGTTGTATTAGCAACATCAATGGATTACACACACATAATAATATAACACAATGAGTTCTGGTTCCTCCAGAAATGTCCTGTACCTCGGGCCTAAAAAGAGTCCCGCCCGGTAAAGGAGTTCAGTGAACTCAAGTGACTTTGGTCACGCAATGTTGGTCCGTTCATTCCGTGTAGCGTAAACCCAGTATTAAATCATACAATCAATATAACCATTTTACCACAGAACTTTAAAGCGTATCTGCTCTTACTAATTCCTCAACTACATCTAACTACATAAATCGTCACCGTATACATCATATCAAAACAAATGAAATACCGTATACAAAAAAGGTGGTAGTCAGTCGGTCAGTCAGACAATCCAATCCGCCAACAGATCTCCAGCGGAGAAAGGCCACGAAGAATAGAGAGGAGTAGTCCACGGACGCAAAGAGTGGATCCGATCCTGGGTAAACTCTCAGGCTACAAAACACACGTTTAACAGCAACAAAACAACCGGAATAGAGAAGCTTCGGGAACACATCCTCAGTCACGTCTCCATCACAAACGCCACTTTTGCGCAGCTGATGCTGGCTATTTAATTGGGAATTTAAAGGGAAAGCACCCTATTGGAAGGAGAAGCACTGAGACGGCTCAAAATAATTCAGGGCCGTCACAATACGGAGCTGAAAACATGGCTTTTGAAAGCATAAATGGACCTCTGCTCTGTGAAAACCTATCAATACACATATTGAATATGGAGGTTAAAGGATGCTCTGTTGAAGGTCACCTGGAACTGAGTGTGAAAAGATAGGAAAGCCCTTTATTCATACGTTGACATGAATAGCTTAACTGTCCATACTTTCACAGTCTGTCCCAGCCAAGGTTCTAAGGAGAAGGAGTGGGATGGAGAATGGTGAAAAGACTTGCATGAAATGACCGTCAAATGATAGTGGTTTCATGGATCATCTACTGCTAGCTGTTACGGTTGTCACTCCTGTACATCCTCCCCAGTGGACAGTGTATTGCCACCCTCACTAGTAAACCTACCAAACATGATTATAACCAAATCCAAACAGTTAGGACAGCCTGTCAAACCCCTTTCACACCACACCCAACATACCATCGATGTCCTATTCACTCTCCAGAAGAATGTAGTATGGATCCACAGACACATGACCAGGAAGCTGACTGAACTACACACAGGTCTCAGGGCTTAAAGGGGGACAACACAAGCTAAATGCAACCATTATGTGACTTGTCAGAAACATTACACTACCTTCAGCTTAGCTTTTGCCTCACACCATATTCAGTGCTAAGATGAACTGCACTTACTCTGCAC
Organism: Oncorhynchus clarkii lewisi; assembly: GCF_045791955.1. Lineage (NCBI taxonomy): Eukaryota > Metazoa > Chordata > Actinopteri > Salmoniformes > Salmonidae > Oncorhynchus > Oncorhynchus clarkii. Next base: position 24,391,592 of record NC_092172.1, on the reverse strand, counting down.
AGCCTAATATAAAGATACACTACTGCGCCATCGACCTAGCTACAACCCAGCACCTCCTCTGTTGTTCATGAGAGATTAAGTGCTTTCCTTTCACATCATAGGTTCAATATATGTCCCAGTTTTAATCGCAGATATGAATCAAATGCTGCCTGCTCATCTAAATACCTGACATTAGACTGGTCAAAGCCCTGCTCGGTGGATATATAACCTCTAAACGTCAGAACCATGTTTGTACAGAGAGAGGGCTGAACAACAGAGCAGAGGCTTTGGACTGGGGGAGTGCATCAGACACAGGCCAAGCCCAGAGATAAAAGCCTGGTACATCCATTCAAATGTACTCTCACACAGAGTTCAGGTTGTTCAAGAGACAGGTCTTAGTGGTCATTTAGAAAAGCCTCCGTTCATGACGCAACAGGCATAGTGATGGGGCCAGGCAGTTCAACAGCGAGCCCCACAGATATTTACTAATGGAAGACAAGTGGTGTGTTGGGTACAACTACACAGCCATCAACCATCTGCTAAAGGGCTTCCACTGGACTGCTTTATTGAGTCATCTTGACAAGTATTACCGTTCCTTTGACTGCCCTGTGAGAACTCCTGCATGGCCTTTATCTTTACAGACCTGTGAGTCTCATTAAACAAAAACCTGAAGCAGGGAAGGTGGATGTAGGCTGTATCACCACAACAAAAGAACCGTGTTTACATGTCCAAGACAAGCATATTACATAGACACAATGCAGCACTAGGCTCCAGTCCTGCAGCGCTCTCCCCCTCAACACCCCACCCCCTGGGGGAGAGAAGACCTTCCTTCAAAGATTATCAGTTAATCCAAAATGTGCAGGAGCATGAGACGATGGGAAAGGGACCAATATACGAGGGGGGATGGAGGGAGCTTCGGCTTTTTATTTGTTTGTTGGCTTTCATATTAATCCATTGGAACACCACACATTTTTTCCTCTTTTTTGGGCACGTGTAAATGATGTTTTAGAGCCATTAAATAGGAGATGAAATTTTCAATGGATAGCATGCGAAAGTATTAATTGTAAAGGCCATTATTTGGTGTCCATGAGGCTGAATCAGCTTAGCCACTCCATTCCGCCATTTGCATACAAAATGCTTTATTTTGGCAATCAATGAAAGTGTTCCACTGTATGTGTAGCTTATCACATGCTTGCAGGAAATGGATTCCTTAGCCATCTCGTTAAATTCTGTTGATGCAGAACAATTTGAAACATGGCACAGGCTGCAATGACATTTAAAGATGCCTCGGCTTAATTATATTTTGCAAACATTTGGGGTGTTTGTCCTCAGGGATAAAGTGCCTCCACTACAAAGTTAACTTGTTAATAATTCAAAAATAATCTCTCTTTTTCGCAGAGCACTAATCATTATCTCCTATTAGTAGTGGTTAAGGGCATTCAAGGTGCCATGCACACACAGGGGAGACATTCTGCTGTTTATCCGCCTAGCGACTACTTTAAATGGAGTGCTCAGATGGAGCAGAAGTGCGACAAACTGTTTCCTAATTTTCTGTGATAAAATGCTTACCATGCAGACACTACAGACCTTGTAAACTTTTGAACCCCACGGTCAGGGAGAGAGAGAGTTGTTAAAAAATAGGAGGAGCTGGAACACTCACCAAAATGCCAGCTTCCATTCTGCAGTGCATGGTGTAAATGCTCTCTATTATGTCTCCACCCAGCACAGCCAGAAAGGGACTGGCCACCCCTCATAGCCTGGTTCCTCTCTAGGTTTCTTCCTAGATTCTGGCCTTTCTAGGGAGTTTTTCCTAGCCACCGTGCTTCTACACCTGCATTGCTTGCTGTTTGGGGTTTTAGGCTGGGTTTCTGTACAGCACTTTGTGACATCAGCTGATGTAAGAAGGGCTTTATAAATACATTTGATTGATATTATCTGATAAGAGATAAAAACATCTATTAGGAAAGGACAAAACATGCTCTGTAATGTTTGGACCTGTTTGTCATATTTCAACAGTGGTATCTTATCTGAGACTAACACAAACACTCAGAGTGTTTGATTACACATACAATACAGTATATCAATGTACCCAACATACTATTCAGACGATTTGCCCTATTCCAGTACTGATAAGACAACACTAGCATATTGTTGACTGGAAATGAAACATTATGAGTTCTTTAAGCTCCAACAGAAAGATGCTTTAGTTATCCCAATCATAAACATAGCTGAATATACAGTGAATCAGAATACATACAGTATGTGATTCATGTAATTACCAGAGAGAATGTATGTTGTCTCCTATTCTTTGTTTTAGTTTCTATGTTGATGCCAGACAGAAAGTCTTTTAATGTAGATGGCATCAACATCGTCTTCTTCATTAATGCGACAGCACAGAATGCATATAATTTACCAAGTGGCATCAGAAACACTCACAACAGAAAATGTATAAAGTATATTACATGAGCCTACTGTATAACAGAAAGTCTAAGCTTTGAGATACTGTATTCCTTTGAGTCAGCCTATTTCAGCTGGTTGAGATGCTTTAAGGGCCACATATAGTATAACAGTATATAGGTGATAAATGAGAACAGTCTGTGGTCATCCATAACAAAGACTCTCCTCTCCTCACTATGTCCAGCAGGCCCCTAGCCCAGCAGCTGCACAGCTTCAGCACTCACCATGTCACCAACATGGCAGAATCAGACAGGCAGAGAGGATGAGAGAACATATAGACAAAGACTGTATATTACCTGTGCTGCACTAGCCCTGAGGCCCTCCAGTACTGATATGGTATCAGTACCAGTACTGGTACCTGCAGGCACGTTTCTCCAGCCAAAGGGTGGGCACACTGAGCTGCAGCTTTACAACACTGCAGCTGTGGGCAAAACCCTGATGGAGCAGAACCAAGAGGGGTTCAATGATCTGTGTGTTTGTGTTTAGTGTGTGTGTGTTTAGTGTGTGTGTGCACTTGCGAGAAAGGGCACACATCTAGCATAGCGCAAATAAACCTGCAATTTCACTGTGTACCTCACACAGCGCAATGTCACGGTGATGCTGAGACACCTTAAATAAAATAATCTCCACCCCCGCTGGTGAAGATCAAAGTTGTATCAGGTGAACTTCAGCAGCGGCTCCACCCCGGTGGCGCGCCCCTCTGGAGCCCAGCACAGGGCTAACACAATCAAAGGGGAAGACACAGATACAGTTCACAGCTGAGTAACTCTATATGTCAAACAAAGCTAATCAATTGTTCATTCCCTCTGTGAAAAGACGATCAGCCATGGCTTACCTTTAAAATGATAGGCCAAGCAGGTGTAACTATCCTCTCTCTCTCTCCCTCTCTGTGAAACAAACAGAACAGAATAAAACACAGCTTGTTTTAGTTCCCCAGGATTTCAGTCATGGAAATGCAAAAAGACTAAATTACTATTTTTGTTACAATTGCAGCATCCAGATGTAGCCTAACAAAAATGGTTTTTAGAATGTGATATGTGGATTTGTTTTTTGTTTCTGACCTGGTTTCTTTCCCAATAATGAACGTCTATCTGAATGTGTTGATGAATAAGAAGCTAGCCTTCTCTTTGTCTTTGTTGTTAAAGTCTGGGTGGAGATGCTGTATAGTAGACTCTCATCCAGTGAGTTGGGTCCCACCACTTGTACAACTCTGCTGCAGGTCTGATTACAGTGTAAACAACTCTTGAAAACTAACCAGCAGACGCATATGCAAGCTCTGAAACAGCACGATAGGTCTACTTCATCATCTTTGTCATCATCAGTGGCCACTATTGGCCATCCGTAGATAACAGAACAGTTGTTCTATCTCTATGTGTCCACCAATATTTGATTGATGTGTATACAGGGCTCATCTGTGAAAGAGAACTTACTGTTAAAATAAAGGTTAAATAAAATAAATTACTTCTCCATATGTTTAGGGTGAGGATAATCATATAATCATGAAGTTAGCACACATTTAAATTTGATCCCATGGTCATTTGTTACCAGTGGATTATTCAAAGAGTTGTCACAACTGTCCTTCTTGTGATGCTAATAAATAAAGTCTGACAACAGCAGCACAAGAGCCACTCAAGGACTGTCCTAGCTGTACGGCACAGCATCCTCCTTCGACTCCATTAATCCACCTCATTCACTTTTCACAACTGTCTTTGCTCTATGAATATAAAGGCCTGGGATTTGTAACAGTGTGTCCTTCATGACACTCAAAGCAAGGTTCATCCCCATCAATATCAAATAAAAAATTAAACCTTCTCCTTATATAGGAGTGCATTGATTTAATATTTCACCACCACTGAAAAACCCCTGCTCCTACACTCAACTTGCAATTTGTAAATAAATTGACTGATTTAGACAGAGGCAGAGAGAGGGGGAGGGAAAACAACTTGATGTAAACCTGGGCCCGCTATGCACTACCACTGAGTAAGGTGACATTGCACACCAAATCACTTGCATGAATATAGAGAAAGAAAACAATTTCCATTTCTGAAAGCAATTTTGTTTGGTGAAGGTGTGTTGATTGCCATGTATGTGAATCTATTGCTCACAAGACATAGAGGAGCATGAACATTCCATAAGAGTCGGTGTTACATTTTGCTATTAATATAACAATAAGAGAGCCCAGGACTTTCATCTAAGGAATAAGAAAAACTTGTTTTTCCAAGTACATATAGAAGGGCAAGCACGGCAGCCTCCCTCTGTTGTGCTTTGTACACTGCTGAGAGGGAGCAGAAATTGCCTGACTTTTGCTGCAGCGAGTCTATTGTATTTTAATTGAGCCTAATGAAGAATAATTAAGTAATTAAAGACTGGATAAGAGAGAGGTGCCGTAAACAGATAAAGGCAGAGTGCCTAGTATTACCAATGTGCCGCACTGCAGTGTGAATTGGCCATACTCTCACACATACCTCCTGCATGGCATCGTCCAAACTAGAGGCAAATTACCAAAGGCACTGTCCAAAATGTACCCACAGACCTTAGTATTTCATTCCTCATAACGGCTTTTCCATGTGTCTGTGAGCATGCATGTGGTCGAATTCTAAATGTAATACTTCCCAGTTGGATTTTGGAAATGGGAGTATACTGTGATATTTTCACCACTCTGACATTAGCAGGTTTTATTTTTTGAGTAATAGAACAGCGTGATGTGTACTTATGGGTTTCCATGAGAACCATCAAAGTCTTATTTTAACAACACTGCAATTATGGGGAATATGGAAATACATTTTGAGCCAATTCACAGTTGAGTTGACTCAAATAATAGGAAAATAAAAGTGAAATGGGGGAGGGTGACAGTGGTAAAATTAAACTCTCTTTTCTTCAAAGTACCCACAATTTAAGGCCAAGAATCCCAATGAATGAAATCTCTAATAACCAGATATTGTTAAATGCTATGGCACATCCACAGTACTTTGAAGTAAGTGTGTGGTGCCAAAAAACTCAGCATATCGCTCGCTATCTGCTGTATTAACCATCTGTAATCTCTGTTCAAATCATATGCTGGTTGGCACTGATAATCTACACATAATCCATTCCTCCAAGAGAGGGTACACAAACACATATTTGTTTCCCAGGATTAAAAGATTATGGTGGGTGGATGGCAAATAACGTACACTGGTGGCAGTTTTCACTGAATTTAATTTCAACACGAAAATTGGTAAGACCTACAAGACCTATAAAGGTTTGACTTTAACGCCACATTGTAAAATTATAATATCTTGAAATAAGGTTAAGCAAAAGATGCTTGTGAGAGCTCCTGTACATTGATTCCATGCTGGCCATGTAGTTCACACTAACTGGGACTTGATCTGAGTGTTTTATGTTTATAATCTAAGTGTGAAGCTAAAGGATTACTTTGTGTTCCCAAACCACATTGGAGGAGGTATTTTGATGCGGCCTGACAGATCAATGGCAGACTGCTGTGAGAGGCAGGGTGGCAACCTTCAGAGTGATATTACTGCAACAGCCACATGGTTTTCTTTCTTTGCATGCCTGCTCAAAATGTCACCTTTCAGGGAAAATGGAATTGCTTTAATAAATCTATGTACAGACCTCATGTGGCTAAACTATACATTCACACTCATAAAACAAAGTGAGTGGGCCCTAACCAAGGTCTATTGGACACTAGCTTTTTGTGGACTAAACTCTGCTAGCTTCACCTACGCAGGCTACAAAACTATCACATAAAATAAATCATTCTGGGCAATTATAATTGCACAATGAACACAATTACTGTAGGCCAACTTTGGTAATGAGATTAGACTAACATTGTCTCAGGGAGACCTTTGTCACTATTCCTGAATGACTGATACTGTAGGCCTATGTGAAATATCAACCATATGGAACTATATCTGTAAAGTTTAGAGTAGGGTAATTATTTTGTTCGGTGACTCGTCATAAATATTTACAATCTACTGCTCTGAATTCAAAATATAATAGGCCGCTCGACCATCCTCCCTGTATCGCCAAGCCTATACCATGGTAAATGGAATTTACAGAACAGAAACCACCATCATTGTACTCATGGTAACTGACCTCGCCCTTGATTACAGTTGCCAATAGCTGAGACGGTCAGTGCTATCTGGGATCCGTGTGACGTCCCTACCCTAACTGCAAAAGTTTTGACCTACAGGTTGTTTTATCATACTGAAGTGATTCAAAAAGTATTACACTAAAAAACAGGGGAATAAAATTGCATTGCCTGATTGAGTCTAAAAACAGCCATTATAATGAGCCTGCCCTCCTATAGCTCCTCCCACATTGATCAGCCTACATTATAATTAGAGTACAGACTCGGAAATTAAGGATGTTTTTATACACTTCAATGGCCTCCTATGGGCTCATAGACCAATCACGATGCGAATACAAATCAAAACATGGATGTGATTGGTAAATGAGTTGCAGAAATCTGACCAATTGTGTTTGCTCCTCAATTCATGACGCACCTTGGTTGGAGAGCGAGGTAGTGGCAGCGTTCCTTTCCAATAGCTAAAGCTGCATTGCCATCTGATGGATATCTTCAGAATTACACGGTAGGGCCTACTTTGTTGGACCGCGGATGACGCCTCACATGGATGAGACTGCAAGCAAGGCCTTGCTATATATAATCCAGTATTTGTCAAATTAACGTCAAAAGTATATATTATTAACATTTTTGCTAACCCTTACCATGTTCCTAATCTTAACCTAATTATCATAACCTGATACGAAAAGTAAAATCTGACGTTAATTTGATAAAAGCTTGGATGCCTTCCAGCCATGCTACTGCAAACTGAATGAAAATACACCAATCACAAAGCCAAAACAAAACAGGTCACTTCCGTTGAGCTGTAAAATCAGGAAGGATGCTGGAGGGTTGGGTTTCCACTAGTTACCACAGCCACAGAGTAAAAATGGACTATATCGTAAAAAAAAAACGTATTTTGGGGCTAAATTTAAGGTGAGGCATAAAGTTAGCTATGTGGTTAGGGTTAGGTTTAAAATCAGATTGTACGAATAACAATTGTAAAAATGGGCGGGGTGTAGCCATAATTATGACTTTGTGGTTGTGGGAACTAGTGACGACCAGAGGTTTAATGTACAGCCAAATATACTCTATTCTCTACTATCTCTGGTACAGTTTATCTGTGACAAAATGTCGATGACAACTATGTAGAAGGTTACTCTGATTTTCTGCTCTGTCCTCTGTGCTTTGTTTTTTCTTCCCTAAATAATTTTCCCGAGAGGGAAGAATGATATAGGGCAGCCCGAGGGTAAGGCAGCTTATCACTGATCCGTTCTGATGTTGATGTGCAGTTCGGCTTTGATGCTTGGAAGATAATTCCATATTTTGCGTATCGTTCTAGCCATCTACAAACCTGCCAGCAAAGCTAAATAATGTATAATACGTACAGTAACAGCATGTAACTATTGAATACAGAATTTCATATAAGTCTATGCATTTTGCCAATAGCCTACAACTGTAAGTTATTATAGCCTACACTTTTGTCATCATCATCATCAGGTTGTATGCATCTATTTAGTCTAGGAGGTTATCCTCTGTGCTGTGTTCTGCTCCTCATCGCCCTTGCCAGTTTTATGAATTCCCACACCATTCAAATAAAGTAATTGTAATTTGTCTTGTTTTTCCTGTTCTTCATTGTGACCATCGCTCTCCATAATATATTATACTTCAGTAAACTGTACATTGATTAATCATTGAACACTGCAGGCTTCTTCCTAGTTTGTTGATCAGTGCTCTCTGCTCTCATTCCTAGTTGGTCCTGGGTATTATCCTCCCATGATGCATCGCCTACAGATGCCAGAGGAGGGCCTCGGACAGTGGATGGAGGGGACTCATGACTCTGGGCCCCACAGCCCTGAGGTCCTGGCTAAAGTCAAAGGCATGGGCACACTTCAGATCCGAGGAGCCACTAAATCCAATCTGATCAGCCAGGCCGTTCCCATCTACGGATTTGGAATCCTACTCTACATCCTCTTCATCATATTCTAGATAAGCTGCACAATGTCCACCCTAGAGTGGCTCAGTTAAATGGATAGACAAACTATTTAGAGGCAGGAATGTAGAAGATGTAGACTATACAGTTATTAACAGCATCCATGTAATACCTATACTAGCTAGGAGTCCAGTGCATCCAGTACATTAGAAGGTGTGCATATCATAAATGCATTGTTGTATTCACAGATGACAACTAGGCCTAAAGGAAAAAGTACTAAACTGGTATGCCGATTTCCTACAATGACATTTGAAGCTTGGCAGGAGAGGAGGAGTAAGTAGACAGCATCACATCATTAATAGCTAGGCCATTGTGAATGGCGCAATGATGTATATGATGTGCCTTTTATCTCATAGCGCAGTTGATAACAGTCCCATGCACCTGACCTCCCTAACACACACCATTTAGGTCCTACATTCCGTGATGATTCACCCTGATGAAAGACTAATGCAGGATATAGCACACCCTGCGAGGAGAAATGTCATCTGACAAATGAGCTCCTCTCTAACAGTCACCTCTTTCATGACTTTGAGGGCTTATTTTCAATCAACTTCTTCATTGTTTTGATCGTTCCATTTGTCAGGGCCCCTGCAGAATGTATCAGTAGCTCCAATTTAAGCAACTCCATGATAAGGTAGATTAGGATCCTGTCCAACTCACAGGGAGCTTTGTTCCCTGCCTTTGTTAGACCTGGATTAGCAATCAGAAGTAATGTTGTTTCAGCCCAGCAGTGTCTAATACCAATTACTGCATGTATTTTGGATCAGCACTAAGAGGTTTAGCTCCATTCATCAAATGAATGCTAAGGGGGTAGGGGTGGGGGACAATGTGACAGGGACATGCATATAAATCTATTCATGTCCTATGTATCAATGCCACTCTCACCTTCCGTAATTAAGAAACATTGAGTCACAATGGTTGATTCGTTTCCATTCCTGAGTATTGAACGTGTAGTTCTGAACGTGCAGAGTGAATGTTGAATCTCAAGGCTTTCTGCAACATTGGAAAGCAACTCTAGATACGGTGTGTGTTCGTCCATGCATGAGTTTGCTCTTTAAATCCCTGACTGCCATGTTTCCCTCCCAGCAGATGATGAGCTGGCCCAGCTTCAGGAGAAGCTGCTGGAGACAGAGGGTGAAGTAGAGGATCTTCTCCAGAAGGAGCAGCACTCCTAACAGGTAAATGGCCCATATTTCCATTTACACACCACTTCTCCCAGCCCAGATCTAAGAAGAGTCAAATAAATTACTCCATTGCAGGGATAAATCAGGGTGGACGCCACATAAAAATGAAAGGGAAAATTCTTTGATTAACTCTCCCATATTCAGGCATTCCTTTGCTCATGTGCCATTTGTTTTTTTGTCTGGATCCAACTGTTAAAATATGACATGACAATCTTTATAGGTTCGCACTCTTACCCACCATGCAAGTGTATATTTTGTGCTTCATGAAGATTGTACTACATTGTAGATTTGATGCAACTTGAAGGAAAGCATGTACATTTAAAAGCCTCCTGTTTTACACAGAGATTGGGGCCACCATCCATGGACGGTGAATATTTGATCTCCAATAACAGATAACGATATTCACTCTGATCTTTATTAATAAGGTGTATATTAGATCAATAACATGCAATTAGTGGCTCTCTTCATTTTCACTCCATACTGGAGTAGATTTCCTATCCTTTTCAGAGACAAATATCTCCTTTCAGGACAAATCTCAGCTATTAACTTCTCTCTTTACTAATTTCTGCATGCCATTTTTCACCTCTTCACAATAACTTCTTAATATTGCTCATCCTTGAGGCAGTTTTTAGCCATTTCATTAAAATGTGTTTGACTTAACATTTGTAATCTGTGAAAGTGTTGCAGGAAGGCATAAAAGGTTATCATGAGCATGAATAATCTCCAGGCTATAGATAAAGATTGATCAGAATGAAAGCACTGTGGTATGAATGGGAGAAGGACCGCATTGGTATTGAGGCCCACTTTTCCCCTCTCTCTGCTGCTCTCTGGTGGTATGCAGCACGACTAGCAGCAAGGTTAGAAGAGCATCCAAGCAGGAGAAGTTACTGCGGAAGCTGAGTAAGATCAGCCGGGTGATGCAGGAGGTACGACTGATGGAGGGGGCCACACCTGAGATGGTGCCCTACGCTGCTGACTGAGAGGGTAGGTTAACACAACACAGTAGGCTCCTCTGTCACTCACCATACATAAAATAATATTCACATGAGGCTTTGCGTATTACTTACTGTACTTCTATAGAATTATGACAGAGGTGAAGTGGAAAAGGTAAGTTAGCAAAACGTTGGACTGTGAGACAGTTGATATTCTGATTGTCCCCTCTGGTAGAGTGTGTCCCTGTCATTCCATGTCTTTCTCTCTCTCTCTCCAGGCTACCATGAGGAGACCTACCCCCAGTATAAGGAGCCCGGAGGCAGGCGCAGCGGCAGTTATGACCCCATCACCATCCTGGAGGAGCCTGCTGCTGACTCAGATACCCACTGCCGAGGCCCTGGCTGAGGAGGTAGAAGAGGACGCAGAGGAGGAGGAGGAGCAGTAGCTCTGCCCGCCCCCACCTCCTGAAGGAGGAATGGAAGACACGGGTAGTAGTCCCACCAGAGTAATCAGATTCAGCGACCACAAAGATGTGTTTCACTACCCTAAGCAGGATACAGTCTATGAATATAGGTATGAAGAGGAGAAGGAAGAGAGGAGGAAGAGGAGCAAGTGGATGAGACAGAGGAAGAGGAGCAAGTGGATGAGACAGAGGAAGAGGGAGTAGTAGGTGATGAAGACCCACTGATGGAGGCCGAGTCTCTCAGTTTTAGTTGTGATGTCTGTAGTAATCCAGAAGCAGAAGAAGAGATGGAAGAAGAGTACATTCTACTGTCTCAGTCTGAAGAGACAGACAGCTTCACCCCACCAGATAGGTCTGGGGAGCTGGGGATTGGGAGTTCTCTCAGGTTGAGGAACAGGAGAGAAAGAGAGGGCAGAGTCAATGAGGAAACTAGTTCATCCTAAACTTGCCTCTCTAGCCATTTGACCTTACTGAATGTTCTGAATATTCCCAAGAATGTACCTCTCCTTATGCAAATCCCCGTTTTCTATCCTGTCTCCTTGCGTCCCAAGACAGAATATGCTGTTCAGTGGGTGAATTTTGTGATCCTAACTAGACTACCTAATACCCTAATATTCATTCTGCTTTAAAGAAAACCATTTACCCACAATTCATCATGTCCTTTGATGGTAGACATCAAACTATCTGACTAACTTTATTCCAATATGGCAGTCAAGCATTGTAGAGACCCTGGTGTCCTCTGGGATAGATTGTAAACAGAGAGAGAGCAGGGACCCACATAAATGAGTAAACAGAGGTAGATCGTTCAAGTCCAGCTTTTGTATCTCAGACTATTAAAGTGGACAAATTCTATTAAAAGGTCATATGAAAAATATTTTTTCAAACCAGCAACTATTAAGCCCAGAATGTATTTGTAATAAAAAATGAATTGTCCATGAGTTGTATGAGTCTCCTGTTTTCCTGTTGAATACACTGTACTACCGTACCGCTATCCTCGAGGACACTGTCCACTATCCTAGTGTAACAGGTTTGCTTCCGTCCCTCTCCTCGCCCCTACCTGGGCTCGAACCAGGGACCCTCTGCACACATCAACAACAGTCACCCACGAACCATCGCTCCACAAAAGCCGTGGCCCTTGCAGAGCAAGGGGAACAACTACTTCAGGTCTCAGAGCGAGTGACCGATTGAAATGCTATTAGCGCGCACCACCACTAACTAGCTAGCCATTTCACATCGGTTACACTAGCTGCCTATTGTCCTTTACGACCATATCATCACTTCACAAACATCTCAGGGGTTCAGTCAGAGAGTATACATAGTGTTGTGGGTGCATGTGACTGTTGTTTGACTCATTGGAGTTTTATTTTTTTCATAATCAGAGAACTGTGTGTATACAAACACTGTATATTGAACAATGTACACATTTTACATTACAGTGAAACAGTACTAAACACACTCACAGAATGAAAGGGCCTTGTTTCTTGGACACAAAGAAACTTGATATGAAAAGCACAGTATTTTTTTCTGCAAGGATCTCAACAGTTTGCCTAAAAATTCAGAAGAGTTGGAACACATTACTAAGAAACAGGAATATCATGGTTGATTAAAGTAGACCCTTTTTCATAACTTACTATAGCAATGAGCTGCCTCATCAGAGATTGTTCTTTGCTGTTTGCTTTCATTTGGTCTTCATTTTCCACTTAATATCCATAACATATAAAATAGTTTCATATATTTTGTGAAAGGTTTTTGCCTCTCAACAAGTGTGGAGAGTGGCCAGGTGGTCTAATGGTAATGTCGCAGCCACTAGCACATTTCTACAATATCAGCATAGGTTTGAATCCAGTCTACTGCCCTTTGACACAACCTCTCTATCTTTCCCTACTGTCATCCTCTCTTTCTATCTGTTCAATAAAGTCAGAAAAATATATATATTTAAAAGTAGGGTAAAGATATTTATTGATCCACTAAAATATAGAGAATAAAATCCTCTGGTATGCCAGATTCATAGAGAATGATATCAATATAGGATAACATGAGATATTAGTATGTGTGTTAATACACACAGGCCTGCTACTATCCTTGCCATATCTGAGTGGTTTGGTCTCTGATAACGTGTGAAATGAATCACATTATCAGATGGATGTTATCAGTTCATCTGATAATGTCAGATGAAGATATGAGTGCATCTGCAAACCACAATGCCCATGGTCTTGTGCCTGGTGCCAATAACCGATTCTGTACATTATATTACTGAATCTAATTCGTTAAGATTCCTGGGGACAAATTAGTAAATCATATTTTATTCAGGGAGTTGAGAATTTACAGCATATTAAAAATAACTGACTTTAGTGACTTCATCATCTGAAAATAATATAACCAAACAGAAAAGGGAACAAATCCCGTCACCTCAAGAAGTGTTTTTCTAGTAGAGGGTGGAGAGGGAGCAGGCAGAACAAAGAAACCCAGGCTCAGACAGGTCAGGTGCATTACAAAGTCCCGTCTCAGAGAGAGAACATCTGATCAAGTTAAAGCATAAAATTGGATTTTGTCTCCAAAGGCACAATATGTACAGCTATTTCACATACACTGTAAACGTCGTTAAAGTGCACCATCCTATACATTCTCATACTTGATAGTGTGATATGATGTTTTACAAGATGCACGGACTGTGTGTCATGACCTTGGCTGATCTGGTCTGTTCATATCCAATTGACTAACTACCTGTTTTTATCCTATGTGTCGGTATGACAGATATTCCCTTCAATCATGTATGCTTCAGGCTCAAAAACAAAGATTCAATGAGTGTAAACTAAGGATATGGACACACTTAAGAACAAGATACAGGTAACTGCCAGAATAAAGAAACCACTTGAGTAAATTAGGGATACAAAGTATTATGAAAGCAGGTGCTTCCACACAGGCGTGGTTCCTCAGTTATTTAATCCCATCATCCTTAGGGTCATGTATAAAAATGCCCAGTTACCTATTATTTTGGCTACAATGGCTAGAAGAATAGAACTCAGAGGGGTCTCAAATAAGTATAGGGGGTTTAAAGGGGTGTGTGTCTCAGTCACCAGATCTCAATCAAATTGTAAACTTATGGGAGATTCTGGAGGCGGCACCTGAGACAGCGTTTTCCATCACCATCAACAAAACACCCAATGATGGAATTTATTGTGCAAGAATGGTGTCGCATCCCTCCAATAGCGTTCCAGACAGGAATCTATACCAATGTGATTGGAAGCTGTTCTGGCTCGTGGTGACCCAACCCCTTATTAAGACACTTTATGTTGGTGTTTCCTTTATTTTGGCAGTTACCTTTGTCATGATATGTATAAATACATAAATAACAATATAAACACATACATGGAGGTGAATGTGATGTTCAAATGAGTAATATTAGTGACAGTTATGAAGTTAGTGTTATTTGTTAGGAGCTTTATCTTGAATTATGTTTTCAATCTTGAATGGGTCCTAATTTGTAACCTAATGGTTTCCAGTCCAATATTGAATAAGTTAAAGGTGGCATGTGGGGGTTAATTACTACGATGAAACTCCTTCAACCACTTCAACATGAAGATGAACAGTTGTTAGTTTTTTTGTTGTTGCAATAAATGTTAAATTTATTGAAAAGTAATTAATGGTTAAAGAAATGTTAGAATTCCACAACGGCTACATAAAGTAACAGAATTCATTGTTACATATTTAATTTAAAACATGATCTATTAAAATCAAGAGTGGGTAAGTCTTTGTGCTTGTCCTGTCCACTGATTGACATATCCTTATCCTGAATAGAGACTGGAAGGGTTCCTAAGGAGCACCAGAACACATACACACACTCACAGACACTCTTGCAGACAGTTTGTGCCTCCACACCATCCTCGGCTTAAGCAAATTCCAGGGGGGATTCTTGGACAGTGTTGGGCCCCAATGGTGACCCGGGATTAACTGCAGCCCTTGGTGAGGGGACTGATGGACTAAAGGAGACCCATGAGTAGGCCTTCAGTTTGGAGCAGGTAGCTTCTCAGGAGGGAAAGGACTGAGGGTGGCTGCTACTCACAGGCCAGCTTGCTGTCAAAGCTGGAGAGAGCAATGGCGAAGGCTTGGAGGGCACACATAGGGTAGTTATAGTCCATGGTGAATACATCCTCTGCAACCCGCCCAAACTGCATCACAATGTAGTCCGCTAAAGGGGTGAGGAAGAAACAGAAAATAAAGAAGTGATAACTTGATAAATGTAGGGTTTTAGTTACATAAAACAATATAAACTATCATTACTCAAATAAAAGTTTATTTCATTTATTTGACGTACTCAGACCTTAAAAATATCACTTTAAAAGAAGTGAGTGAAAATATATTTCTTGAATAAGTAAAAATATGGAGAATAAAACCCCTCCGGTGTGCCAGATTCAGAGAATGACATAAATATAGGATAACGTGAGAGATTAGTGTGTTAATACACACAGGCCTGCTGTTATCCTTGCACTGTGCTCTGTACTTTGTCTGCATACCAAATGGCACCCTATTCCCTATATCGTCACTCAGGGCCTGGGCTTACCTCCACTGTACCCACACCCCACCATACCCCTGTCTGCACATTATGCCCTGAATCTATTCTACCACGCCCAGAAATATGCTCCTTTTATTCTCTGTCCCAAATGCACCAGACGACCAGTTTTGCTAGCCTTTAGCCGTACCCTCATCCTACTCCTCCTCTGTTCCTTGGGTGATGTAGGGGCTAACCCAGGCTGAGCGTGTCCCCAGGCACTCTCATTTGTTGACTTCTGTAATCGAAAAAGCCTTGGTTTCATGCATGTTAACATCAGAAGCCTCCTCCCTAAGTTTGTTTTACTCACTGCTTTAGCACACTCCGCCAACCCCGATGTCCTTGCCGTGTCTGAATCCTGGCTTAGGAAGGCCACCAAAAATGTTGAGATTTCCATACCCAACTACAACATTTTCCGTCAAGATAGAACTGCCAAAGGGGGAGGAGTTGCAATCTACTGCAGAGATAGCTTGCAAAGTTCTGTCATACTTTCCAGGTCTGTGCCCAAACAGTTCGAATTTATAATTTTTAAAATTAATCTCTCCAGAAATAAGTATCTCACTGTTGCCGCCTGTTATAGACCCCCTCAGCTCCCAGCTGTGCCCTGGACACCATATGTGAATTGATTGCCCCCCATCTATCTTCAGAGTTTGCTCTGTTAGGTGACCTAAACTGGAATATGCTTAACACCCCAGCAGTCCTACAATCTAAGCTAGATGCCCTCAATCTCACACAAATTATCAAGGAAACCACCAGGTACAACCCTAAATCAGTAAACATGAGCAACCTCATAGATATTATCCTGACCAACTTGCCCTCCAAATACACCTCTGCTGTTTTCAATCAGGATCTCAGCGATCACTGCCTCATTGCCTGCATTCGCTACGGGTCCGCGGTTAAACGACCACCTCTCATCACTGTCAAACGCTCCCTAAAACACTTCTGCGAGCAGGCCTTTCTAATCGACCTGGCCCAGGTATCCTGGAAGGATATTGACCTCATCCCGTCAGTCGAGGATGCCTGGTCGATCTTTAAAAGTAATTTCCTCATCATCTTAAATAAGCATGCCCCTTTCAAAAAAGGTAGAACTAACAACAGATATAGCCCTTGGTTCACTCCAGACTTGACTGCCCTTGGCCAGCACAAAAACATCCTGTGGCGGACTGCAATAGCATCGAATAGTCCCCGCGATATGCAACTGTTCAGGGAAGTCAGGAACCAATACACACAGTCAGTCAGGAAAGCAAAGGCTAGCTTTTTCAAACAGAAATTTGCATCCTGTATCTCCAACTCCAAAATGTTTTGGGACACTAAAGTCCATGGAGAACAAGAGCACCTCCTCCCAGCTGCCCACTGCACTGAGGCTAGGTGACACGGTCACCACCGATAAATCCATGATAATCGGAAATTTCAAAAAGCATTTCTCTACGGCTGGCCATGCTTTCCTCCTGGCTACCCCAACCCCGGCCTACAGCTCCGCACCCCTCACGAGCCTCCCCAGCTTCTCCTTCACCCAAATCCAGATCGCAGATGTTCTGAAAGAGCTGAAAAACCTGGACCCGTACAAATCAGCTGGACTAGACAATCTGGACCCTCTCTTTCTAAAATTTTCCGCCGCCATTGTTGCAACCCTTATTACCAGTCTGTTCAACCTCTCATTTCGTCTGAGATTCCTAAAGATTGGAAAGCTGCCGCGGTCATCCCCCTCTTCAAAGGGGGTGACACTCTAGACCCAAACTGTTACAGACCTATATTCATCCTGCCCTGCCTTTCTAAAGTCTTTGAAAGCCAAGTTAATAAACAGATCAATGACCATATCGAATCTCACCGTACCTTCTCCGGCCTTCAATCCGGTTTCCAAACTGGTCACGGGTGCACCTCAGCCACGCTCAAGGTACGAAACGATATCATAACCGCCATCGATAAAAGACAGTACTGTGCAGCCGTCTTCATCGACCTGACCAAGGCTTTCAACTCTTTCAATCAACGTATTCTTATTGGCAGACTCAATAGCCTTGGTTTCTCAAATGACTGCCTCGCCTGGTTCACCAACTACTTTGCAGATAGAGATCAGTGTGTTAAATCGGAGGGCCTGTTGTCCGGACCTCTGGCAGTCTATGGGGGTACCACAGGGTTAAATTCTCGGGCCGACTCTTTTCTCTGTATATATCAACGATGTCGCTCTTGCTGCGGGTGATTCCCTGATCCACCTCTACGCAGACGACACCATTCTGTATACATCTGGCCCTTCCTTGGACACTGTGTTAACTAACCTCCAAACGAGCTTCAATGCCATACAACACTCCTTCTGTGGCCTCCAACTGCTCTTAAATGCTAGCAAAACCAAATGCATGGTTTTCAACCGTTCGCTGCTCGCACCCGCCTGCCCGACTAGCATCACCACCCTGGATGTTTCTAACCTAGAATACGTGGACACCTACAAATACCTAGGTGTCTGGCTAGACTGTGAACTCTCCTTCCAGACTCATATCAAACATCTCCAATCCAAAATCAAATCTAGAATCGGCTTTCTATTTCGCAACAAAGCCTCCTTCACACACGTCGCCAAACTTACCCTAGTAAAACTGACTATCCTACCGATCCTCGACTTCGGCGATGTCATCTACAAAATAGCTTCCAATACTCTACTCAGCAAATTGTATGCAGTCTATCACAGTGCCATCCGTTTTGTTACTAAAGCTCCTTATACCACCCACCACTGCGACCTGACCTGTATGCTCTAGTCGGCTGGCCCTCGCTACATATTCATCGCCAGACCCACCGGCTCCAGGTCATCTACAAGTCTATGCTAGGTAAAGCTCCGCCTTATCTCAGTTCACTGGTCACGATAACAACACCTGCCCGTAGCACTCGCTCCAGCAGGTATATCTCACTAGTCATCCCCAAAGCCAACACCTCCTTTGGCCGCCTTTCCTTCCAGTTCTCTGCTGCCAGTGACTGGAACGAATTGCAAAAATCGCTGAAGCTGTAGACTTACATTTCCCTCACTAACTTTAAACATCAGCTATCTGAGCAACTAACCGGTCGCTGCAGCTGTACATAGTCCATCTGTAAATAGCCCACCCAATCTACCTACCTCATCCCCATATTGTTTTTATTTACTTTGCTGCTCTTTTGCACACCAGTATCACTATTTACACACCATCATCTGCTCATCTATCACTCCAGTGTTAATCTGCTAAATTGTAACTACTTTGCTACTATGGCCTTACATTTTATAGTTCATTTCATGCAATTCTACACGTTGCCATTGGCTGTAGAGAAAGTGTTGCAGTGTTAAAGCAAGTTTGCTTCAATTCGACATATTTTGCCATGGGGTAGAGAGGTAAATTAGCTTTTTTTACAGCTAATTTCCTACAATTCTACACAGTTTGCTATAGGGTGGAGAGAAATGTTTACAATGTTTAATATGATATCTGACTGACTAACAAAATCAATGGGGGCCCTATAGCTGGTAATTCAGTAGCTGGCCGCAAAACTAATTTCGCAATCTCCCCAAAAATGTTGATATGGGCTAATTGACTGACTATCAGTGACTGACATAAAAAGAGAAAAACTGCTGATGCACAACCACATTTCAAAATGACAACTCGCAACAGTAGGTTGAGACCCCGACTGATCAGAGCTCACGGTCATTGTCGTGGATGATCTGGAAATTCTTGACTGAGGCCTGAGTGACTCTGCCGTGGAAGTTGAGAACGTAGGACTGAGTGTCGTCGTTCCACACGGGGGTCTTGTTGTGAAGCTCGATCACGCTCTCTGTGCTCTTGTTCTGCCACCGCGCCAGTAAAGACTCATGGTCCTGAGTGGCGAGAATAAGTCACAGACAGGTAAACCATTACTCAAGGCAACCAACTGAAACCACACTACCAGTCCCTAACATACTCTACCTACATTGAGGAATATTTTTTTTTACTTACATTCCGTGGGCAGATGGCGACTCTCACATGGTCCATGTTCATTCCAGGAATGATGACACTCATTTTACGAGGTCCTTTGAACCCTAAAACATTGGTTTCCTGAAAAAGAAGCACAGTGGGGACTTATATTATGGTCCAGTCTCTGTCAACCACAGAGTCCTCGTTGATAAAGTATCAGGCCAAAACTGTTGACATTTAAATGTGAGCACTAGGTGTCCCCATGTTCCAACACCAATGCTCTGTGGCTTTGCCTGCTAAACCCATGACATTGTATGGATTCATCCAGGTTTGCCTCTTTTATTTTATTTGCTATTATGTGTCTGACACACCGATGTCTCCCCAGATGAAGGCACTGTTATTAAGGGGCTACAGGGGCTGGTCCTAATGCCTGAGAGTAGTGCTCTGTGTGCGGTCTCTGGATTCAGTGTATGTATTTTACCTTGCTTGCCTCTCCTCTCTTACTTGTGTCTGACACGTCCATGTCTCCCCCAGACTAAGGTAACGCTAATTAGCTATGGGCCTGAGAGTAGCTCAATGTTTGCCTGTTTGTATCTGGGTAATAGACAACAGGAGGACTCACATAGCAGACAGCTGCCAGCTCCTGCCGCAGGTTAGTAGCCTCTAGGCTGGAGGTTGTCTTCCCAGGGTTCTGTCCACTGTCATACACTGTAAACTTGGTTCCCATGAGGTTGGACCTGTAGAGAAGAGAAAACACACTGAGGATACAGAGGGACTGGGAGAGTATGCCATACTAAAGGGACAAGGAGCCATTGAGACAGATGAAGGCAGTGGCCATTATCCCTAATCAGCCACCTCCTGGAGCCCATCCTTCAATCAGACTCAATGAGCAGGAAAAAGGCTCTGCTAATCAACCTTAAGAAAACAATACATTTGTATCCAGCCCATGATGCGCAATCAATGTAAATGGTTTACATCATCATCATCATCAACAACATCATTGTTTTTGGTTAAACGGTTGAGTCATTAGTCGTTCAAAAGTCACCATCACATTATTTCAAATTACAATTAGTGTTTATCATATCTTACAGTACATGCAATCATGGTGTTTATACTATTGCCATAGTAAATTTAATTTATGAATTAAAACTGCATTATTTCGTTATTAGCTGTCAAAATAAATACTTGTATGGCTATAAACAGTTGGAGAGGGTTAGATGAGATGTCTGCACAGCTAGGTTGAATAATGGCTCATATCTCTGTTAATCCCTTTACCTCAATCACAACTGGAGCCCCTAATGGCGGATTGGACGGCTCTTAAAGGTCAATTGAAAAGTCAGGAGCTCATTTATGCGGCCTGTCCATGACTCTCACAAGTGGCAGGTGAAAAGTCAGCTGCTCTTCTCAATCCAGCTCTCCATCAGTCAAGTGTTACTGTGATGATAGAGGCGTGAGGAGCGAGAGGCGCAGAGGGGAGGGGAGCGTAGCCTATCGACCAGCAGAAGCAGCCAGTACACCAGATTAATGAAGAGTGTGGCCAGAGCTGATCCTATTTCTAAGGAGCCCTGATGTCACTGCCTTCCTGGAAATCAAAGCCTGGGGCCCCGGCACTATTCTATACTAACGCAGACAGTGAGCAGGCCCAGACAATATGTGACTGGTTACAGGATCGGTGGCGTTTGAGGCTAGTTTCTACTTCACAGCAGGGACGTTTTAATTAAACAATTTGAGATTGTTTTGCACAAATGCCTTCTTGAACATGTGAACTTTCATGTGCCTTAATCACAAACTTGTACGGGATCCGTAAATATGAATAAAACTGTTTAACTATGAGCCTAGTTTAGCCAAGGAGAAAGCCCTTAGCTATATAGGGAGAAAGACAGGATCCTTCCTTGCTAGCCACGATTGGTTGAGATAATGGAGGGTCGCCCATGCTGACGGTTGCTGGCCATGCGTTTACATGTGAATTCTTAAAGAGATGGGTGGGGCTAAGGCTTAATAAGAGAGAGTGAACAGGCGTAAACAAAAGTAAACCCCCACAGTGAAATCTGGTCACAGAAAGTTTTCAGAAAGTATTCATACCCCTTTACTTATTCCATATTTATTTGTAGTTTTTTCTCTCTCTCACCCATCTGTCTCACCCACAATAACCCATAATGACAAAGTAAAAAAGTTTAGATTTTTTTTTAAATGTTTTGAAAATGAAATACAGATATATCTCATTTACATAAGTATTCACACCCCTGAGTCAATACATGTTAGAATCACCTTTGGCGGTGATTACAGCTGCGAGTCTTTCTGTGTCAGTCTCGAAGAGCTTTGCACACCTGGATTGTATGATATTTGACCATGAAAAGAAATATTCAAGCTAAAGTTGGTTGTTGATCATTGCTGGACAGCCATTTTCAAGTCTTACCATAGATTTTCAACCCGATTTAAGTCAAAACTGCAACTATGCCACATTCAACGTTGTCTTGGTAAGCAACTCCAGTGTATATTTGGCCTTGTGTTTTAGGTTATTGTCCTGCTGAGAGGTGAATTTGTCTCCCAGTGTCTGTTGGAAAGCAGAGTGAAAGGATTTTGCCTGAGCTTAGCTCTATTCAGCTTCTTTTTATCCCCAAAAACACCCTAGTCCTTGCCGATGACAAGCATACCCATAACATGACTCAGCCACCACCATGCTTGAAAATATGAAGAGGGGTACTCAGTGATATGCTGTGTTGGAATTTCCCCAAACATGTGTTAGTATTGTCGAGTAACTACAATGTTGTTGATCCATCTTCCGTTTTCGCCTATCACAGCCACTACCTAGTTAAATAAAGGTTCAATAAAAATAAAATAAAAACATAATTCCACTGGGTATTGTGTGTAAGTTATGGGTCATTATGTGTAAGTTATGGGTTATTATGTGTAGGCCAGTGACACAAAATCTAAATTTCATCCATTTTAACACAACAAAATATTGAAATACTTTATGTGAATACTTTCTGAAGGCACTGTATGTATGCGCACACACACACAAAGCTGATGAATCAAAACAATGTAGACATACTGTCGTCAGTGCAGACCCACCCACACATCCTTATAGGAAGCTTCTGCCATGGTGTGTAGGCTGCAGCAGTGCCCCTCTCCAGTGTGCCCACAGGGTCTCTCTGTCCTTGCTTTAATCAACCCTGGCCCCCTGGCTGCCAACACACAGGTGTTGCTTCCTCATCCCAACAATGAGCGCTCAAACGGAAGTAATGAATCCAATTACTTTGTCTTCTCCAAGAGAGCAGCCAGGTGTGGGCCTGCATAGCCCCTAATTCATTACAGCATATATCAAACAGAACATTCATTCAGCTACTCCAAAAAGGAAAACGTCCTTCTTGCATAAAATATATTTAAGGTTAGAGAATGCCATGGAGTTGACAGATAAGTATGAGCATGCACTCAGTAGCCTGCTCTACTCTACATTGTTGTAATACCTCTGCCCATTGGCCTACAGTCGGAAAGAGAAACAACCATCTTCCACAGTTTCTTGGAAGGTAACCTGGATTTCCCATAATGATGAGCTCATTATTGTGAAAATTGCAGCTGCAGCCCCGTGCTCAAAAGAAACAGCAGCAGACTCACTCACCGCAGCTTCCCGATGAAACTCTCCCCCCCTCGAGACAGATCAGTGGGATCGATGGAGATGAGGTAATTAGATGTTTTGCTCTTCTTTCTCTTCCTTCCAGCTAACAGGAACACCTATGGCAAGAACAAATCCAATTAGCAAAGCAACTTCATCAGAAACAACACCATCATCAATAAGCCCTGGGATTTGAGGCTGCAACATCTAAATTAGCCTCATCTAACCAGCTCCACTAAACAATCAAAGCATGTACTCCTTTCACAGCCTTTCACGGTTGATTGGTCATGCTAATTCATAGTGTCATGATGGTATTTGACACCAGTTTTTGTTCATAGGCAGAGGGTCAAGTGGTGTCAGGATGGATGGTGGCCCTAAAGCAGTGCTTTTCAATTCTGGTCCTGGAGGGCAGAAACACTTCTGATTTTTGTTTCAACCTGGTAGTTAATTGCACTAACCTGGTGTCCTAGGTCTAAATCAGTCCCTTATTAGAAGGAGAGGATGAAAAGCAGTCGTTTTTTGGCCATCCAGGACCGACATTGAACAGCCCTGCCCTAAAGGGTCACACTTTGCGTTCTGTCAGTGTGGTAAGTATTTATCCTTCTGCTCCACACTCACCTTCTTCCCATCCTCCCTCTCCAGGTGGAGGTAGTAGGTAGGATACATGCCTCGGTCCATGCCCTTCTTGTCTCTGGTGATCCTGCACTTCACCGTGATCCCCTGAGGGGCTGGTCTCAGGGTGAACTCTTCCAGGTCATCCACGTCAATGGCCGGCTCACTGACGGGAGGGGTGGATGCTGAGGCTGCCTCCTGAGGGACAGAGAGACACATCAGTCCATGTCACGTTCAAAACATCAGATTACCGGACCTTCAGCTATTCTGCATCCCTTCCATTATAAAATGATAATGGTTATTATAAAACATCCATTGGGGACTGAAACTACATTAGCACATTGTGTTTAAAACCATGAGGCTGTGTAGACGCCATCTGGGTTTCAACAGGGGGTTAGATCCACATGGAAGGACCAGGCAGCGAGGAGACATGATTAACAACCAAACTTCTAGTAAGAGACAGACTGTCTCAGCAGGTAGGTGACATGGTCAGGTGCTCAGGGTAGCTTCTAATGTCACTCCTGATGTCAGGTGCCTCTCTAAAGCCCACAGTACACTAAAGAGTCACTTCCCCTCAACCTCCTCGAACCACAGGAGACTACACAGCCCACCGCCTCCTCTGACTAGCTCTACCTCTAAGTCAGACAGCAGGGGAGGAAAGAAACAGCAGAGAAAAACAGCCTGTTCTCACACCACATTTCCTGCAGGTTTAAAATATTCATACAAATAATAATCAGCAGTTATTTCGGAATATGACAGATGACAAGTCAGAAATACCAGAGCTAACCTAAGACTTAGTAGCCTGTCATTTTGTGGACTGTCATTTGTCTTTTCAGAGGGGTATTTTAAATAGCATTTCAAAACTGCCAGGGGGCCAAAGGGCCAGGGTATGTCAACTGCATGATAGAAAGCCATGCCAACAGGAATATTATATTCAGCTACCACAGAGTTCAGCAAGGACATGATTAGGAGAGGCAGTTTGATATACAAACGTTCCCCTTTCCCCTCTCAGATTAATTCATGAGACTGCTTATGTTCTGAGATCAGGGGGAAAAAGTCCCATTTCCATTAGGTAAAACTATTCACATCAGAAGATGTCTGGGCTGCTTCCATGCATCAACAAACTACAGTTCAAATGACAATAATAAAGATACACAAGAGGAATAGGTTGAGCATAATGTAGCCCAAAACACAAAACTGCTCTGTCGTCATTCCCCAAATGGACTAATGGCTGAGCCCCGCTGAGCAGAGGAACAAAGCAAATAGAGGGTGCATTAGTGCACACTGTGTGTAAAGTAAAAGCTCCATCCAAGAGTCAGGAATCAATAGATGACCACAGAGCATCAGATAGTGTACCTTGCAGGACTTCTTGCTGGTGGCAGAGCCTGGCCGTGTGTTACTGTTGAGCTGAGAGGAACTGGAACTGACTTCATCCTCATCATCCTCCTCTTCGTCAAAGTTCATACTACTAGAAATACCTTCAAACAGAAAATACATAATGTAATGGCATTGTCGTGCTCCTAGTAATGCTGTTTGAATAACAACAGAACTGTAAATGCATGCTGCACCATACACCAAGCACTGTACACAAAGATACAACACACAGGAACATAGACACATAAGCCTGTTCTGAAACATCAGTTCATGGAGAGGTTTGGATGAACTACTGTCTAAAGGTAGTGTTCTGGGTAGAGTCTGAACTGTATAAGGCTCTCTCTCCAACAGGGAAAGAACCATGAAAAGCTGCCAATAGACACCTGTAGCGTGCTCACTAAAAGCATCACAACAGGTCATACATAGCATACCTGCTGCTTCCTGAATTGGTTGGTTGCCCATGAGAATTTTTAAGATAAATGTATCTAACTGTCACTGTACAGTATGTTTTCAGCTATCAAAAGGTGGTGGAAACTGGAAACCTATTTACCAAGAGGAACAAAACAAGTGGAGTACTGTTGATGTTTTTAGTAAGGTGTTATTGATGGTGTAATAAGCATGATGTTACTGTTTAGTTGACTTAGATGTTATTGTTCAGTTGGCAAAGATCTCAGGGGAAAGGAGAGCTGTATTTGACAGGTCTTACTGTATAATAAATCCAAGGTCCTCACAATCTCATAATCTCAGACCAATCACTGCATGATTGGAGAGGACAAGTGCCAATCACTCTCTGACCTGTGTTTCAGACCAATCGAAGCCACAGAGGGACTGTACATGTACACAGATCAGGCTGGAGGCCAGGGATAGGCCGATATGTATTGATACCTTTCTTAAGCATGGTGACCCTCAGGTCCTGCTTGCCCTGTGGCTGAGCACTGATCACAGCATCTCCCTCACTCCCCTCCTCCACGGCCCAGTGACCCACCGTCATGATCTGGATCTGGCCCTCTTCCTGGAAGGACGCCGGCCCATCGAGTCCTGCCACACCACCACACCCAACCAGCCCCATCAGGGTCAGACCTCCATAGTCGTACAGTAACAGTAGTAACACACATGCATTTGATCATGCACAAACATACTGTTATGTGTCAACACTCACACATAACATGCCTACAAGCATGCAAACATGACATGGAGAATGAATGGAAATCTGTTGGAAAAAAACTCATACAGTATAAGTAAATGGAGTCTAGTAGATGACATTTGCCTGGGTAATAGGAGTCATGCAGTAAAATTCAGATTTGAAAGCCTTTGTGGGTTGATGTGGTGTATTTTCGGCATGACTCTTAAGACTTCCGCTGCTTATTTGCCATTTAATTAGCCTGTGTAACAGGGCAGAACATGATGTCCCTGCTGCTAGTCAGCTACTGATTCAGCCAATCAAGCACCAGATTACTAGTCCCTTTCACACGAATGGAGTGGTGGGGGCCTCATTTATAAACCTGTACAAAATATACCCCAAAACATGCGTGTGCCAGTCTTCATGCAAAAGTTAACTTGACATGAGAATGTGCTCACCTTCCTGCAAACTTTAGACCATGTGTACGCACAGTTTCAAGTGGTTTAAATATTACTATTGCAAACAGGCAAGTGGCCTAGCATTTTGTGCAACTGTGGATTTTTTTATTTTACTAGGCAAGTCAGTTAAGAACAAATTCTTATTTTCAATGACGGCCTAGGAACAGTGGGTTAACTGCTTGTTCAGGGGCAGAACGGCATATTTTGACCTTGTCAGGTCAGGGATTTGATCTTGCAACCTTCCGGCTACTAGTCCAACGCTCTAACCACTAGGCTATCTGCCTCCCCAGATGGACATGTTTGTCATATTTCTTCTATCTTTTTAACGAGCACCTTATGAACTGCATATGCACCAAAAAGCCTGTTGTTTTGACAAGTGGCACATAATCATTCATATTGATTAGGGGAGAAATCAGGTTTGTGTGCACTGTTGAAACTAACACAACTCAAAAACCACATGGAAACTGGAAATCATTTTTACATCACTCGTTAGAGGTCAACCTGCTGATGACAACCAGCTACATTTTGTAGTGATGCATTTTGCTTTGGGGGTGTGGCCAAAATGGAAAGAGAAACGCAACACTTATTTGTCAATCCCTCATATTGATATCACGTTGAAATCAGTAGAATGAGAGGGGGGAGTCGGGTTACACGTCCTGTTCAAACTAACCTTACTAAAAACAAACACACGGAATCTGGGAATTATATGTATATCACTGGTTAGAGGACAACTTGTAGACGACAGCCAGCTACAGTTACGATTGTTGCAAGTGGGTCGCCAATGAGAAAAGAAACAACACTATTTTGTTCATCAGTCACATCGATATGAATTTGAAATCAATAGAGCAGGGGTTTGGAGTGTATGCACTGTTTAAACTAACACTATTCAAAGGCCACACTGAATCTGAGAATCATTTGTATATCACTGGTTAGAGGAGAATTTGCTGTAGACAGTCATCAAAATTCTAGAATGTCGGATGGAAGTTGTGAGGATGCCGAAACGGGGAAGGAAATAAATCAGCTGCTTTGTTATTAACTTCAACAAATCACGACTCGCAATAGGATATCAACAGTTTCTTTCAAAACATTTTTTTTAACTAGGCAAGTCAGTTAAGAACAAATTCTTGTTTTCAATGACAGTCTAGAAACAGTGAGTTAACTGCCTGTTCAGGGGCAGAACAACAGATTTGTACCTTGTCAGCTCAGGGATATGAACTTGCAACCTTTTGGTTACTAGTCCAACGCTCTAACCACTAGGCTACCCTGCCACCCCGGTGACAAGGGTTAGCTCTTATTTGAGTGATAAATCCATGTATTGGTGTGAGGCCAGTGACTTTTATACAGAGCATTTCAAATGTTGCCTGCCATTCGCGTTTTCAAAACGATAGTAGAATTCGAAGTCCCAAGACCCCCGGTCTAATCTGAGGTAAAAAGGATGTGTAATGACCCTCAATTCAATGTAGTTGAAACGTGAGGTTGTGTAATGTAGTAACACAAGGTATTAGTACAGGAAAGCACAATGTCCATCTCTTTGCCTACCCACACCAGTGATAATTCCCTGAGGTTCTCAACCTCTTAAACACACCACCACAATAAGGGAGTGGTTCAATCCTATCAGGAATCCAATCCTATATAGGTTTTTATCTTATAGGATCCTACAGGATTCAAATTCAAGAATCTCCCCAATAAACGATCATATTTTAGAACCAGTCCTATCGGATAAAATCCTCTACGAAAGGACCGACAGGATGAAATCCTATAGGGTAGGTTCCAAAATGATTTTCGATTGGATTCTAATAGTTTGTATTGGATTTGGGGGATTTTTTTGACGAGGGTAGCCTTTTCAGAAATGATGCACAGATATTTAGTGTCAAACTTGCACAACGGTTATAAATGAGGCCTCCTGGTCATTACTGCTTCAAAGCCACTGGCATACTGTTTTTCCTCATCCTCTTCTGTCTCATCACCATAGCAGTGCAACAAGCGATTAAATGAGATGAGCCAGATGAAATCACGGCCGGTAAAACGCACATTCTGAAAGACTGTTTTATTGCTCCCAACTGAATTAGTGACTGTCTTTTTAACACTGTGATTACACAAGAATTACTGCTGCTTTCAGAGGGAGATTGCAGCCCTTTGTTAGTGTGGCGTTAGCGAAGCAGCCAACCCTCGTTTCAGAGAGCAGCTGTGTGTGTGTGTGTGTGTATATGTGTGTGTGTGTGTGTGCGCGTGTGACGGGGTAAGCCATCATTCCGTAAGAAGAAAGGGGTCATATCGGTGTTGAACGACGTCGTGACTCTAGTCTGATTAATCACTAGCCCTGAGTGAATCACATTGGAGGACAAAACAATAACATTGAACAGATGAGTAAGGATTACAAAAGCATCCTGAGATGACAAACATCCCTGTTACCTATACCATCTTTACAAGGTAGTGGGCTTCCCATAAACCAGCCTGGAGGGCTCACTCTGTATGTCAGGGATAGGTATCACTCGATCAGAGTGGAATAAAACATACCCATCACTGGAAATGAACACATTTCACTGCACCTATCCGGTGTATGTGACAATAAAAACATGTATTATTATTTATTATATCAATAATTTGCCTTTACATTATTTCAAGAGCAGTTTCCTGCATTATTGTGCAGCAACAAAGATAGCGCCAACGGATAAGAGCGACATCTTACGAGTTCCAACCTGACTTAGTGACCTTTTCGTATTTATCTTTACTTTGTTTAGTAGAGAAAGTTCATACTATTATCACATATGACCGCCATGCAATTCTGGACAGATCAACAGTTGCTAATCTCAATTTCGACTATCATATCTGACTTCAACTCCGACTCAGCTGTTCCCTTGTTCATACTGGACCCCATTCCTTGGCTGCATGGGCAACCAAAACACTGCAGGCATAGACGTGGCAGACGAGCCGGCATCCTTGTGAGACTGAGACGAATAGAATATCGACCATCACTCCCCTCCGTTCTATTGGCAAATGTCCAGTCACTCGAGAATAATATGGATGAGCTTCATTCGAGAGTCTTCTATCAGAGAGATTTGAAAAGCTGCGATACTATATGCCTTGCAGAGACGTGGCTGGATGACCATGTATGAAGAACTCAGTGGTTTCTCCAGGCAGCGGCGCGATCGGACGAATGTGGCCTCAGGCAAATCCAAGGGGGGAGGGGTGTGTCTCTTCATAAACATCAACTGGTGTGCTGCTTCCAGTGAGAAGGAAATCTATAGCTTTTGCTCACCAGATATAAAAAGCTCATGGTAAGCTGCAGACTCTTATCTACCAAGATAATTCTCATCTGTAATTGTCACAGTTGTCTACATCCCTCCACAAACCAACACCACTTTGGCACTCAACGAACTGTATGGTGCTATAAACAAACATGAAACTGCTCACCCAGAGGCAGCGTTTCTGGTGGGCGGAGACTTTAAACACAGGGAGACAACAGTTCTACTTAGGGTTGCAAAATTCTGAAAACTTTCAGTAAATTCACTGTTTTCACAAAACTCTAGTTGGAGGATTGCGGATTTCCTGCTTATTCCCTCCTGATTCTGGATTTCCTGCTTATTCCCTCCTGATTCTGGATTTCCTGCTTATTCCCTCCTGATTCTGGATTTCCTGCTTATTCCCTCCTGATTCTGGATTTCCTGCTTATTCCCTCCTGATTCTGGATTTCCTGCTTATTCCCTCCTGATTCTGGATTTCCTGCTTATTCCCTCCTGATTCTGGATTTCCTGCTTATTCCCTCCTGATTCTGGATTTCCTGCTTATTCCCTCCTGATTCTGGATTTCCTGCTTATTCCCTCCTGATTCTGGATTTCCTGCTTATTCCCTCCTGATTCTGGATTTCCTGCTTATTCCCTCCTGATTCTGGATTTCCTGCTTATTCCCTCCTGATTCAGGGAAACCTCCAACTGGGATTTTAAGAAAATTTTATGAAAGTTCACAGAATTTTCCAACCCTAGTTCCACCTCACTTTTATCAACACGTCTTCTGCGACACTAGGCGTGCTAAAGCCCTAAACCACTTTTATTCTACCCACAGAAACGCATACAAGCCACTCCCTTGTCCTCACTTCAGCGAATCTGACCACAACTCTATTCTTCTGATTACTTATTATAAACAAAAGCTCAAACAGGAAGCAGCAGTGACATGCTCAATACGAAAGTGGTGTGATGAAGCAGACGCGAGGCTACAAGACTGTTTTGCTACTACAGGCTACTACTATGTTCCGGGTTTCATCTGATAGCATTGAGGAGTTTACCACACCGGTCACAGGCTTCTTCAATAAGTGCATAGATGATGTCGTCCCCACAGTGACTATATGAACGTATCAAAACCAAAAACCATGGATTAAAGGCAATATCCACGCAGGGTTAAAGGTTAGAGCTACCGCTTACAAGGAACGGGACACATGGACGCATACAAGAAAGCCCGGTACAACCTCGGATGAGACATCAAAAATGCAAAAGGACAATATAGGAGAAAGGTGGAATCCTATTACACCGACTTCGATGCTTGTCGTATCTGGCAGGGCTTACAGACGATAACGTATTACAAAGGAAACCCAGTGAGATGCAGAACGCCCAAACGAGCTAAATGCCATTTATGCACACTTTGAAGAATACAACACTATGTCTTGCGTGAAAATCCCGGTACCGGGTCAATGTGCAAGAGTATGGGGTAATTGAGGTAGATGTACATATAGTTAGGGATGAAGGGACTAGGCAACAGGATGGATAATAAACAGTAGCAGCAGCACTGTGATGAGTCAAAAGAGAGTGCAAAAAGGGTTCCAAGCTCAATTTCACTTCACACTGCCCTCTCCTACCTGGACAAGAGGGAAATGCTGTTCATAGACTACAGCTCAGTGTTCAACATCACACTCCCCTACAAGCTGATTGTTTTTTGACTCAAATTATGTCAATTAGTCTATCAGAAGCTTCTAAAGCCATGACATAATTTTCTGGAATTTCCAAGCTGTTTAAAGGCACAGTCAATTTAGTGTATGTAAACGTCTGACCCACTGGAATTGTGATACAGTGAATTATAAGTGAAATAATCTGTCTGTAAACAATTGTTGGAAAAATGACTTGTCATGCACAAAGTAGATGTCCTACCCGACTTGCCAAAACTATAGTATTTTAACAAGAAATTTGTGGAGTGGTTGAAAATCAAGTTTTAATGACTCCAACCTACTCCAATGTAAACTTCTGACTTAAACTGTAGCTCCATTCTTGTGTATATTTATTCCTCGTGCTACTACTTATTTTATTATTATATATTTTTTAAATCTGCATCATTGGTAAACAAGCATTTCAGACAGCCACTGGCAATTTTTTTATATTTTTTATTTAACCTTTATTTAAGTCAGTTAAGAACAAATTCTTATTTACAATGACAGCCTACACCGGTCAAACCCGGACAATGCTGGGCGCCGCCCTATGGGACTCCCAATCACAGCCGGTTCCGATACAGCCTGGAATCGAACCAGGGTGTCTGTAGTGACGCCCCAAGCACTGAGAAGCAGTGCCTTAGACCGCTGCGCCATTTGGGAGCCCAGAAATACATACAGTATACTATACAGTATACTGATTTGATTATTGAAACTCAGAAGTTGAGAGAGACATCAAAGTGAGGGAGCACAATTTCACACTTCCATTTTAATTCATGCTGCTTACGTATGAAGTCTCTATCAAGGCTAAGGAGCATTTCAGCAGCCACTAAGGTGTTTATTTGGCAGGCAGAGAGAACCGACTTCTCTAACATCATTACTCAGATTAGATTTTGGACAGACTTAGCACCTGAGTGCATGCTTCACTTCTCTGTAAGGGCAGCTTGATTAGCTTTAGAATGCCACTATGTGCCACCAGAGACCGAAACATGAACAGAACCGAGTCCAATCCAGCTTGAGGAGGTTTGAAAGTATGAGTGTGTGAATGAGAGAGACGCAGTACAGCCATGTACCTTATGGAGCATGGGGCATCTTAACATTGACTTTTTAGAGCTTAACTCATGAAGACAATACAGCAATACAATACAGCTATCAAAGGAGATTAATTGGGAGACAAATATGTGGTCTGGTGGCCATGCAACTAATTTCACATGCAATCTGTTTTACTCTACATGATACCAAAGTGGTATCTCTTGCTCTGCACAACACTCTCACATGGTGCATTTCATTCTGGCACAAGAAATGAAACTTCCTCCTCATTGAAAACCTGAGGATATCAATTGGAGTGTTTAATTTCCATCACGGTAGGAGACAGAGCTGAGCCAGATGGAGACGTGCTGTACAGTTGGCCAACAGACAGAGAGAGAGGACCATGCATGCTGCTGTAGCCTGTCTGTCTCTCTGTCTGTCTCTCGGTCTGTCTGGAGGCAGCAACTGCAAGCCTGACCTTTGTGCTTCCCCTTCCTCTCCTTCTTGCCGCTGCCTGTCTGCGGGGTGGAGCTGGTCGATGCCTTGCCCTTTTTGGCTGAGCGAGGAGCCTGGTTGTCCGCTACCACCTTCACCTCCTCATGTTCAGCTTCTTGCACTACGTACGGCACGGCAGGAGCCAGTGGACAGAGGGAGTTAGCAGGCAGGTGGGGGGAAATGATGAAGATAAAAATGAAGTAAGAGACTAAACAGAAGGGTACTGTCAGTTAAGGTTAGCCTATAGGGAAAGAGAAAGAACAGGTGAAGACAGAGTTAGCAGAGGACACTTTGCAAGGTTATAGGAAGCAGACACACAGCAGAGGCGTTTCTCTTGCCTGGGAAACACTGTTTATTGCCTCATGTCAAACAGGTCATGAATGTGCTAGCTCTGTGAAAATTGCAAATGCACAGCACACGCTCCTCCCAGAAACAACATGTTCCAGGATTAGATAATAACAAATGCATACTGTAGCTACAGTCCCTTGAAATTGGCACTTTGATTTTAACATGTTTATCTTAATCTTATCAACTGCTTGGTTGCCTTAGTATTTCCCCTACAGCCTCCTCTGAATATCCAGTGGTATGTGTCTATTCTCGTAAAAATTCAGAGCCCAGATCCGTCACCGGGGAGACATTCACAGTCTCATTGTGGGAACCCATTTCTCTTCTAATTATTCCAAACAGCTTCAAGGGGAATAATAGAGCAAATGCTTCAACATCTCCGAGCAGAGAGATGGAGAGACCTGTATTCATGACCTGAGGTTACTGTTAGCATATATGGAAACTAACAACTGGTAGGCCTACATACTCTGTTTCAGATAAGCATGAGTCTGAAGTCAGTTTCTGAACTAGGTTCAAATATTCTGTTAACAATGTCACCCTATATTTGGGGCGGTCAATAATTTTCAAATATTTTCCAGGTTTTTCTGCTTTATGATTTATCTACTGGATGCTAATTTGATTTATAGCAGAAGAATAAGTATGTGAACCCTTCGGAATTACTTAGATTTCTGCATAAATTGGTCCTAAAATTGTATCTGTTCTTCATCTAAGTCACAACAATAGACAAACACAGTCTGCTTAAACTAATAACACACAAACAATTTTACGTTTTAATGTCTTTATTGAACACACCGTGTAAACATTCACAGCGCAGGGTAATATTCCGTAATATTCTTGGGATGTCTGGTGTGAACCGCTCGAGGTCATGCCACAGCATCTCAATCGGGTTGAGATCAGGACTCTGACTGGGCCACTCCAGAAGGAGTATTTTATTCTGTTGAAGCCAATCTGTTGTTGATTTACTTCTGTGCTTTTGGTCGTTGTCCTGTTGCATCATCCAACTTCTGTTGAGCTTCAGTTGGCGGACAGATAGCCTTACATTTTCCTTCAAAATGTCTTGATAAACTCATTTTTCCGTAAATGATAGCAAGCTGTCCAGGACCTGACGCAGCAAAGCACAAACCATGATGCTCCCGCCACCATACTTTACAGTTGAGATATGAAGTTTTGATGTTGGTGTGCTGTGCCTTTTTTTTCTCCACCAATAGTGTTGTGTGTTCCTTCCAAACAACTCAACTGTAGTTTCATCTGTCCACAGAATATGTTGCCAGTAGCACTGTGGAACATCCAGTTGCTCTTTTGCGAACCTCAGACGTGCAGTAATGTTTTTTTGGGCAGCAGTGGCTTGTGGTGGTTCATTTCTTTACTATCAAATGAGGAGAGACAAACTTATCACACAAGTCAGAGTTGTACTTAAACCATATGATTTTTCAATGAATCCAGATAGGGTACGTAAATAAAAGCTGGAATATGAAACAGCATTTCCACTTAATACTGAACTTAACCTTTCATGGATATTATCTGAAGGATATACTGTAGATGTGGAAATGCATACAGTTTAAGGTTAATCAGATGGAAATACGAAAGGTACAAGGAACACGTAATCCCTCTTAGTGAGTGTTGAATTGATTCTTAAAATAGAGCCAAGAAAATGTGAGTTCTAAAGAGAGAAAAACAGTGGTTAATCTAAAGATGGTGAAAAATAAGGACAGGAGAGAGAGGGATTCTATTTTTATCAAGACCAAACAGTGTGTATACTTCCTTCACTAACAGTGTAGAGCCATCTGTGTGTTGTTAAGCATAAGGTATGAATCAAGGGACTCTCTCTATATGTTTGCTGCTGTACTGAATGAGCTCAAAGGCATCTTTTTGACATCTTTGGAAGGATGTGGGCTGAGATTGCAACGGGAAATATTCGGAGAAGTTCAAAGCTTTCGTGTCTTCTGGGGCTGTTTGACTAGTGTCGGAGGGGAATATTTTCATTAGGATGTACACTCACTGAAGGAAGATGAAACATATACTTTGTATTGACGTCAGTCTACTCATATGCACTGAGCTGTTCCTGGAGCTTTCATAATCAGTCATCTCAAAATGTTTTGGCACGCATTATGAAGGTGATGAAAAAAATACTATAAAATAAATACTGAGCTTTAATAATAAATTATATTATTTTATAATAATACAATTGCTCAGAGAAAATTGTTTTGTTTAACAAGTGATTAAAGAAAATCTCAAAAAGATAGGTGTCGGAATCCTTGGCACCACCTGTTTTCAATACTTTGTGAGGATAATGGCACTTCGCTTTCTTCTTTAATGTTTTATGAGATTGGACAACACATTGGGAGGGATCTTAGACCATTCCTCCATACAGAATGTTTTCAGATCATTGATATCCTTCGTCTGCCCTTATGGACTGCCCTCTTCAATATAAACCACAGGTTTTCAATGGGGTTCAAGTCACAGCCCCATAAAATCAAAGATCCACTACCATATTTTACAATAAGTATGAGGTTATTTTCCGCATACCTCTAGTGTGTGTGGCCGAAGAGCTCCATCTTCGTCTCATCTGACCATAGCACCTGATTCCAATCCAAGTGTCAATGCCTTTAGCAAACTCCAGGCATTTGCATTTGTTGGTTGCTCTCAATAAAGCCATTTTTATGGCAACCTTTCCAAATGGCCTAGTGGCATGGAGGTGGCATCTAATTGTAGATTTGGAGACCCCAATATGCGACCAAGTTCTGTATTTGTCCAACTGTGACCCTTGAACTTTTCTGCCTCCTGAACCATCTTCCTCACTGTGCGTGGGGACAAGCTACACATTTCCTCTACCAGGCAAGTTTACCACGGGTTCAATGGTTTTAAAGTTCTTCGTTGTTGCCCTAATAGTGATTAGTGGTATATTTGCTTTTTCAGTCATTTTTTGGACCCCATTGCCTGATTTATGTTGTGTTGGGCATTGTGTTCCTCTCCAGCAGCCAGCCATCCAGGGCGTGCTGTTTAGATGCATGGTCTGGAGCCCAGACTCAGTCACTGAGTTAGGGATTAAGACTACAGCTAAAGTCCGTCTGTGGAGATCAGTGGCCCAATCTCCACAGCACTAACACCATCTCTGCTCTATCTGGAAGGACTACTGCAGAGCTCTGACCACTAGAGTTTTATAGTTGAAAGGCATGTACTGGTAAATCCTGGAGTCTCTCTCACACAAAGACAAAGTTATTTCATGAATAAAGTATTACATGTTTCTTTTGCCAACCTTGACATGGTATTGATAGATATCTAAGTATTTACATATGCAGAGCAGAAAGTAACACTAAAAAAGTCACTACAGTAGAAAAGTTTTCCTTTGGCCCAGGAGCTAAGAATCCATAGACGAACTTGATCAAACAGTGAGCAGCGCATCAGGACAATAACATGGATACAGTAATTCAATCAGCCATATTTCACAAGCACTCTATGTGAGTAACCTGGATCAATACCACCCGGTCATGGCTGTGAATAGCCCTTGAAAGGGCCCCATGCCGGAGCGTTACTGGACATCTCTGTAATTGCCCGGCACCACTAGAGCAGCTTCCTCAGAGATGAGAGGAAGCGGGTTCCTATGGTAAACAGATGTTGATAGGGTCCTGGGCTGTTACCAAAATGGCACTCTATTCCCTATATAGTGCACACATTTTTGGAAAAAGCATATATAGTAGTAGTAGTAGTAGTAGTAGTATACAAAACATAGCCAAAAGTAGTGCACTATATATAGGGAATAGGGTGCCATTCGAGACACAGCCCTGGTAATAGGTTCCTGGTGGTGAAAGGATCCTGGCTGGCTCTCTTACCGTGGTAGATGGTGCTCCTGTTGCTGCTGAGGTAAGACTCTACCAGGGGAGCCTGCTCCTCACACTGCTTGGTCCTGCGGGCGCGAGACCGCCCGTCCACGCTGGACTGCACCATCAGAGGCTCCTGTCTCTTCTTCTTCTGCTTCTGCTCTAGGAGAGCTCGCTGAAACACACACACACACACACACACACACACACACACACACATCTCAATGGTGTTCAATTCTTCTGGTATTATTGACACATGCACACGCTCACTTAAATATCTTCTAATAATGTATCATATATAATACATTAACATGGATAGACATTTTCTAACACTAATGGTTTACCTTCTCACACACACTCTTTTACAACTAACCTTGTGGGGACACAAAATTCTGTCCCATTCAAAATACATTTTTCCCTAACCCTAACATTAACCCCAAAACCTTAACCTACTCCTAACCCTAACATTAACCCCAAAACCTAAACCTACTCCTAACCCTAACATTAACCCCAAAACCTACTCCTAACCCTAATTCTAACCTTAACACTAAATCCCCTAGAAATTGAATTTGACCTTGTGGGGAATAACAAATTTGTACCCAGATGGTGAAATTGTTGTTTGTTTACTATTCTTGTGGGGACTTCTGGTCCTGAAACACACACACACACACACACACACACACACACACACACACACACACACACACACACACACAGTGCTTCGTCACTGTAACAAGACACAAGACTGTGTCCTTGAGAGAAGAAATGTGTCTGTGCGCTCTGGCCCTCCAATCACCTGAGCTACAGTAGATTAAAGATTGATTACTGGACAAACATGTGCATCTGCCCAGCTTGCAATCATGCCACAGTCCAGCATAAATTACATTTCTGCTTGTCTTCATACGATGAGCTACAGAACACCCTATCAAGGACAAGATCATTGGGACATGAGTTTGACCTCTGCCTGACTGTGTCTGCTACATTTCGTTCACCTGTAGGTGGGAGATTGCCTTCATTTTTATTTTATTTTTTTACCATTTCCTGAAGAGGAACCAGACTAGTTGACAGACGTGTCTTATAACAGTTGTATTTAAACGTTTAAATGCTTTGCAAGAAGAAATGATTTCCCTAATAATCTTGTTTACCTGATGGGATTTTGATAAACGCACATCACCACCAATCAAAATAAACGTTCTACCACAGTGACCATGTATATCATTTAAAATTCCTTATATTAAGCAAATCAGATGGCATGATTTTCTTGTATTTTGAATTTACACTCCAAAACTCAGACATAATTTACAAACAAAATATTTGTGTTTAGTGAGTCCACCAGATCAGAGACAGTAGGGATGACCAGGGATGTTCTCTTGAAGTGCGTCAATTGGACCATTTTCCTGTCCTGGTAAACATTCAAAATGTAACGAGTACTTTTGCATGTCAGGGAAAATGTATGGAGTAAAAAGTACATTATTTTCTTTAGGAATGTAGTGGAGTAAAAGTTGTCAAAAATATAAACAGTAAAGTACAAATACCAACAAAAAAAACGTATGTAGTACTTTAAAGTATTTTTACTTAAGTACTTTACACCACTGGTGGATATCAAGATTTTAATTTGGTAAAATCGCACAGTGTGACATGTAATAATCATCAAATACTGACTCCTATGTCCAGTGTGGGAAGGCCTTTAATTCACACGACTGACCAAAGATAAGCCTGAACCATCAGCTGCAGAAGTGACCAGTATATGAACTCTCTAACATGATTCACACACTGGCACACACAAACCAAAAATTCATATAACCTCTTCTTTTCTCACACAAATCCTTTATCCTTATCCGGTAGCTCAGTAGAATCTGTCTTTGCACAAATTCATTATCCTACTTTCACACTAAATAATTACTTTCCTTTTCCCACATGAGACAATTTAATTTATGTCATAATCCTAATCCTAACAAACTTTTTAACATCCTATAAAAGCCAGCTCTCCTGAGTTCACAGAGTGTTAGAGCTCCACACCCTCAGAGTTCAAAAACAGAGAAAGCAAGAAGAGTTGCTTCAAACCTCTGCATAGCACAGTCTCAGAAGCACCTCAGAAGCACCAAAATAGAATGTCTTCTGCTTCTGTAATTAATGTTTCAGGACCACTGCCCCAATCTGTTTCTCCTCAGCTCTATCCCCCCTCTCTGGCAATGTGGAAATCTACATTAAGTATTACTACAGCTTGGGTATCCCTTCCATCCTGCTGCAGTCAGCAGTCATCTGAGATTATGTAAGTTTACAAACAAAGGGAGATCCCAAGGCTGGAAGCTCATCAAATATTGAGAGAATCCCAGATGAAGCAGGAACACCACTAGACTGTACTCTGCTGTATTATTCTCTGCTGTACCAGTACAGAGTGCCCTTAATCTAAACCCATGTCTGTGTCCCAGTTCTCCACCCCTTTGCCTAAGCGGGCACTTGCACACTTTCTGTAATGAATCGAAAAGTATTTGATTGGTGTATCGTTGGCTAGAGGGAGTTTCCAAGATAGGAAGTGTGCAAGTGCACACTTTGGGAAAAGGGTGGAAAATTGGGATTGTGTCATTTAGCCCACCACTTCAGCCATGACCAGAACACAACGTCTCAGCAATCTCTAGCAGTGAGTGTGGAGGAGGAGGAAGCCTGAACTAAGTTAACCAGGAGGAACCATGGGAGGAGCTGTCCAAAACACCACCAGTCACTGTACAGTGAAATAACCAACTAATAAGTTATCTCCTCTTCCTACTCTGCCTCCTCTCTCTCCACTAACAAGATGTTGTCCTTCTCTCATGCACAATGCCTGACAGTACATGTACAGCCAGGAGGTTACCAAGAAATTCACAATTTGAAAAGCATGTGAGGTGAATAACCAACATGTGCCACCTTTTGGACCTAAAACAAAATCGCTACAGCATCAGGACTGGTTATGCAACTTGCTACAGTAACTC
Organism: Oncorhynchus clarkii lewisi; assembly: GCF_045791955.1. Taxonomy (NCBI): domain Eukaryota; kingdom Metazoa; phylum Chordata; class Actinopteri; order Salmoniformes; family Salmonidae; genus Oncorhynchus; species Oncorhynchus clarkii. The sequence goes on along the minus strand of NC_092172.1, from coordinate 24,351,330 downwards.
CTGACATTTCGATGAACAGACTTTACAGGATTGAAGCTGGATGTGGATGCTGCTTAAGGAATACTGTTGCTTGGGTACCTGTCTCGGTAATGCAGTATGAATATCCATGCCCAATTTGATATTCAAACAATATTCAAACAATGGTTTGTTCAGCAGGGACACCACACTATGTGAAGAAAAACAGAGAAAGGGTCTATCTTTCTTTTGCACAGAATATCTGTACAATTTATTTTGTATGTTCTTTTTCTTTTGTGGAAAAGCAGTACATTTAATATTATGTTCTTTAACAAACAATTCCTTTAAAACAGATCTACTCTGAGAATAAAATGCAAAAGTGTTACGGTTACAGTAGATGGAAGGTTGGTTTGAGCTTTCCTTCAGTCTTCAGTGTTTGCCGAATTGATGCAATCACAGGCTCCTTAAGTACTATGGCAAGAACACACGATGGAGATCATACTGTACATGTCATGCTGAACAACCTTACAATGCATTTCCACATACCTCATTGGGGGTGATGAAATAACAGAGCCCCATTCATTTTCAATGGAGGGAAGTGAACGAGGGGAACGTTGGGCAATACGAGCATGGGCGAGGGAGCATGAACAGGGCGGGACCAAAGTTGGGGCAAGCTGAACTTTATGATAATACTTGGCGATATCGCAACGTTATGGACATATCAAAGCTCACTATAGCTTCCAGTCCCTACTGGATTGGCTGTTGATAACTAGCACTACCTAGCCTGCTTGCTAGCACCCACATGAGGGAGAAGCTAGAGTGGATAAACAAATTATTGTGTTATGTGGAAATCCCCTCTTAGCCTTAGATCCTTCTGTCTTCATATGCAAAGCAGCTGAGCAATAATGGTAATTCTGTCCTCAGCTACTGAGTGACCAAGCCATGGGAGTTTCATGGATAATAGACTCACAGTAATGACAACCACATAACCAAAACCTCAAACTCAAGGCTCAAACCAATGCAACCAAAATCTATTTGACCAGTATGTCCCATTACTGTAACATGACAAATGGTTTTGCACGAGGAACCTGGTCAATTCTGCAGAAAATCTACAGAGATAGACAGACAAACAGAACAGTCTACAGCACACCAGACCCCTGGTCCAGACTATAATACTGTCTCCTCTCCTCTGTCACTAAAATCACACTGTGTGAACCCAACAGGAACTCCCTGAGTGAATACCAGCAGGCCACTGCAGCACTACAGTGATCAGGATGGTTCTTACGAAGCTACAAATACCTGGCCGGTCTTCAGTCAGCTGTTCATTTCACCCCAAACAATATAACCATTTTTTTAACGGTTTTAAAAGGTTATTTTATTTAATTTATAATTTTATTTTCATGATGGTCTTCATCCATAACTGCACGGTTTTACAGTAGTTATGCCAGCCCTAAGCACAATACAAATCAAATCAAACTTTGTCACATGCGCCGAATACAACAAGTGTAGACCTTACCGTGAAATGCTTACTTACAAGCCCTTAATCAACAGTGCAATACAAGAACAGTTAAGAAAAGATTTACCAAATAGACTAAAATAAAAAGTAATAATAAAAAAGTAACACAATAAGAATAACGAGGCTATATACCGGGGGCACTGGTACCGAGTCAGTGTGCAGGGCTCGTTATTCTTAGGGCTTAGGGTGTAGTAGGATTCAATCTTAATCCCGTATTGATGCTTTTGCTTGTTTGATTGTTCATCTGAGGGAATAGCAGAATTTCTCATAAGCGTCCGGATTAGTCTCCCGCTCTTTGAAAGTGGAAGCTCTAGCCTTTCGCTTGAAACGGATGTTGCCTGTAATCCATGGCTTCTGGTTGGGATATGTACGTACAGTCACTGTGGGTACGATGTCGTCGATGCACATATTGATGAAGCTGATGACTGGAGGTGGTGTACTCCTCAATGCCATTAGATGAATCCCAGAACATATTCCAGTCTGTGCTGGCAAAACAGCCTGTAGTGTAGCATCCGCGTAATCTGACCACTACCGTATTGAGCGAGTCACCGGTTCTTCCTGCTTTAGTTTATGCTTGTAAGCAGGAATCAGGAGGATAGAATTATGGTCAGATTTGCCAAATGGAGGGCGGGGGAGAGCTTTGTATGCATCCCTGTGTGTGGAGTAAAGGTGGTCTAGGATTTTGTTTTTCTCTGGTTGCACATGTGAAATCCTGGTAAAAAAAAATAATTGAAACTGATTTAAGTATGCCTGCATTAAAGTACCCCGCCACTAAGAGCGCCACTTCTGGGTGAGCATTTTCTTCTTTGCTTATTTATGCCCTTATAGAGTTTGTTGAGAGTGGTCTTAGTGCCAGCTTCGATCTGTGGTTGTTAATAGACAGCTAGGAATAATATAAATGAGAACTCTCTTGGTAGATAGTGGGATCTACAGCTTATCATAAGGTAATCTACCTCAGGCGAGCAATACCTTGAGACTTCTTTAATATTAGACATCGAGCACCAGCTTTTATTCACCAATAAACACACCCGGATGGCAGTGGGAGTTTACTCGCTCGCCTACGGATCTTCAGAAGGATGCCGACCTGCGGCCCCATTTCCTCCATCTTTTCTTCACACAAAAGGCGGGGATCTGGGCCTGTTCCAGTGAAAGCAAGATATCCTTCTCGTCGGACTCGTTAAAGGAAAACGTTTTTTCCAGTCCGCGGTGAGTAATCGCTGTTCTGATGTCCAGAAGTTATTTTCGGTCATAAGAGACGGTAGCAGCAACATTATGTACACAATAAATTACAAAATAATTGGCACAAAACGCAAAAAACTAACAAAACAGCACAATTGGTTGGGAGAATGTAAAACGTCAGCCATGTTCTTTGATGCCATCTTCACTCTATATGGTCTATAAGTGATGCGTAGTTTCCAGGAAGTTTTGAAAAAACTTTTTGAATGGTGTTCAAATGTGTAAAAATGTAGCACAAAAACATCATAAATGACATCTTGCAGAAGTAAATTAATCCACAAACAGAAATATAATTTGATATATGTATTGATATGTTGTTGTTCTGGCTCTGTACTCCAGCACAATGACTATGAGGTTAAAGTGCAGACTGTCTGTCATGTACTGTCATGTTGTGTCTTGTCTCTGTCCTTTCCCTTCACCCTGTCTCCCTCTGCTGGTCGTTGTTAGGTTACCTTTTCTCCCCCGCTTTCCCCCAGCTGTTCCTTGTCTCCTCTAACTACCCATTCACCCCGTTTCCCACCTGTTCCCTTTTTCCCTCTGATTAGGTCCCTATATCTCTCTCTGTTTCTGTTCCTGTCCTTGTCGGATTCTTGTTTGTTGTGTTTCATGCCTGAGCCAGACTATCGTCATGTTTGCTGTAACCTTGTCCTGTCCTGTCGGAATCTGGCGGTCTATCTGAGCCTACCTATGTTTGGTTATTAAAGAAGCTCTGTTTAAGTTAGTTCGCTTTTGGGTCCTCATTCACTCACCATAACAGAAGAATCCGACCCCAGCCCAACACTTACGCCAGGAGCACTGCTCGTGTCGCCTACGTCATATCTCTCCTTATTGGACGGGCTCGTGAGTGGGGCACGGCAATCTGGGAGGCAAGGGCTGAGTGTACTAACCAGTATCAAGACTTTAAGGAGGAGATGATACGGGTTTTTGATCGATCTGTTTTTGGGGAGGAGGCTTCCAGGGCCCTGTCTTCCCTATGTCAAGGCAATCGATCCATAACAGACTACTCTATTGAGTTTCGCACTCTTGCTGTCTCCAGTGGCTGGAACGAGCCGGCCTTGCTCGCTCGTCTTCTGGAGGGTTTCCGCGCAGAGGTAAAGGATGAGATTCTCTCCCGGGAGGTTCCTTCCAGCGTGGATTCCTTGATTGAACTCGCTATTCGCATTGAGCGACGGGTTGATCTTCGTCACCGAGCTCGTGGAAAGGAGTTCGCGCTCTCCGTCGCCTCCCTCTCCGCATCACTACCATCTTCCTCTGCCGGCTCGGGTGCTGAGCCCATGCAGCTGGGAGGTATCCGCATCTCGACTAAGGAGAGGGAACGGAGAATCACCAACCGCCTCTGTCTCTATTGCGGTTCCGCTGGTCATTTTGTCACTTCATGTCCAGTAAAAGGCCAGAGCTCGTCAGTAAGCGGAGGGCTACTGGTGAGCGCTACTACTCCTGTCTCTCCTTCAAGATCCTGCACTACCTTGTCGGTCCATCTACGCTGGACCGGTTCGTCAGCTTCCTGCAGTGCCTTAATAGACTCTGGGGCGGAGGGCTGTTTTATGGACGAGACCTGGGCTCGGGAACATGACATTCCTCTCAGACAGTTAAAGGAGCCCACGGCCTTGTTCGCCCTGGATGGTAGTCCTCTCCCCAGGATTCAGCGTGAGACGCTACCTTTAACCCTCACTGTTTCTGGTAATCATAGTGAAACCATTTCTTTTTTGATTTTTCGTTCACCTTTTACACCTTTTGTTTTGGGCCATCCCTGGCTAGTTTGTCATAATCCTTCCATTAATTGGTCTAGTAATTCTATCCTCTCCTGGAACGTCTCTTGTCATGTGAAATGTTTAATGTCTGCTATCCCTCCTGTTTCCTCTGTCTCTTCTTCACAGGAGGAGCCTGGTGATTTGACAGGGGTGCCGGAGGAATATCACGATCTGCGCACGGTGTTCAGTCGGTCCAGGGCCACCTCTCTTCCTCCACACCGGTCGTATGATTGTAGTATTGATCTCCTTCCGGGAACCACCCCCCCCCCGGGGTAGACTATACTCTCTGTCGGCTCCCGAACGTAAGGCTCTCGAAGATTATTTGTCTGTAGCTCTTGACGCCGGTACCATAGTCCCCTCCTCCTCTCCCGCCGGAGCGGGGTTTTTTTTTGTCAAGAAGAAGGACGGGTCTCTGCGCCCCTGCATAGATTATCGAGGGCTGAATGACATAACAGTGAAGAATCGTTATCCGCTTCCTCTTATGTCTTCAGCCTTCGAGATCCTGCAGGGAGCCAGGTTTTTCACTAAGTTGGACCTTCGTAACGCTTACCATCTCGTGCGCATCAGGGAGGGGGACGAGTGGAAGACGGCGTTTAACACTCCGTTAGGGCACTTTGAATACCGGGTTCTTCCTTTCGGCCTCGCTAACGCTCCAGCTGTCTTTCAGGCATTAGTCAATGATGTCCTGAGAGACATGCTGAACATCTTTGTTTTCGTTTACCTTGACGATATCCTGATTTTTTCACCGTCACTCCAGATTCATGTTCAGCACGTTCGACGTGTCCTCCAGCGCCTTTTAGAGAATTGTCTTTTTGTGAAGGCTGAGAAGTGCACTTTTCATGCCTCCTCCGTCACATTTCTCGGTTCTGTTATTTCCGCTGAAGGCATTAAGATGGATCCCGCTAAGGTCCAAGCTGTCATTGATTGGCCCGTCCCTAAGTCACGCGTCGAGCTGCAGCGCTTTCTCGGCTTCGCGAACTTCTATCGTCGTTTCATCCGTAATTTCGGTCAGGTGGCAGCTCCTCTCACAGCCCTTACTTCTGTCAAGACGTGCTTTAAGTGGTCTGTTTCCGCCCAGGGAGCTTTTGATCTCCTCAAGAATCGTTTTACATCCGCTCCTATCCTTGTTACACCTGACGTCTCTAGACAGTTCGTTGTCGAGGTTGACGCGTCAGAGGTGGGCGTGGGAGCCATCCTTTCTCAGCGCTCCCTCTCTGACGACAAGGTCCACCCATGCGCGTATTTTTCTCATCGCCTGTCGCCGTCGGAACGTAACTATGATGTGGGTAACCGCGAACTGCTCGCCATCCGGTTAGCCCTAGGCGAATGGCGACAGTGGTTGGAGGGGGCGACCGTTCCTTTTGTCGTTTGGACTGACCATAGGAACCTTGAGTACATCCGTTCTGCCAAACGACTTAATGCGCGTCAGGCGCGTTGGGCGCTGTTTTTCGCTCGTTTCGAGTTCGTGATTTCTTATCGTCCGGGCTCTAAGAACACCAAGCCTGATGCTTTGTCTCGTCTCTTCAGTTCTTCAGTAGCCTCCACTGACCCCGAGGGGATTCTCCCTGAGGGGCGTGTTGTCGGGTTGACTGTCTGGGGAATTGAGAGGCAGGTAAAACAAGCGCTCACTCACACTCCGTCGCCGCGCGCTTGTCCTAGGAACCTTCTTTTCGTTCCCGTTCCTACTCGTCTGGCCGTTCTTCAGTGGGCTCACTCTGCCAAGTTAGCCGGCCACCCTGGCGTTCGGGGTACGCTTGCTTCCATTCGCCAGCGTTTTTGGTGGCCCACCCGGGAGCATGACACGCGTCGTTTCGTGGCTGCTTGTTCGGTCTGCGCGCAGACTAAGTCCGGTAACTCTCCTCCTGCCGGCCGTCTCAGGCCGCTTCCTATTCCCTCTCGACCGTGGTCTCACATCGCCTTAGATTTTGTCACCGGACTGCCTTCGTCAGCGGGGAAGACTGTTATTCTTACGGTTGTCGATAGGTTCTCTAAGGCGGCTCATTTCATTCCCCTTGCTAAGCTTCCTTCTGCTAAAGAGACGGCACAAATCATCATCGAGAATGTTTTCAGAATTCATGGCCTTCCGTCAGACGTCGTTTCGGACAGAGGTCCGCAATTCACGTCTCAATTTTGGAGGGAGTTTTGCCGTTTGATTGGGGCTTCCGTCAGTCTCTCTTCCGGCTTTCACCCCCAGTCTAACGGTCAAGCAGAACGGGCCAATCAGACTATTGGTCGCATCTTACGCAGTCTTTCTTTTCGTAACCCTGCGTCTTGGTCAGAACAGCTCCCCTGGGCAGAATACGCCCACAACTCGCTTCCTTCGTCTGCGACCGGGCTATCTCCTTTTCAGAGTAGCCTCGGGTACCAGCCTCCACTGTTCTCATCTCAGTTCGCCGAGTCCAGCGTCCCCTCCGCTCAGGCTTTTGTCCAACGTTGCGAGCGCACCTGGAAGAGGGTCAGGTCTGCACTTTGCCGTTATAGGACGCAGACTGTGAGGGCTGCTAATAAGCGTAGAACTAAGAGTCCTAGATATTGTCGCGGTCAGAGAGTTTGGCTCTCCACTCAGAACCTTCCCCTTAAGACGGCTTCTCGCAAGTTGACCCCGCGGTTCATTGGTCCGTTCCGTATTTCTCGGGTCATTAATCCTGTCGCAGTTCGACTTCTTCTTCCGCGATACCTTCGTCGCGTCCACCCGGTCTTCCATGTCTCCTGCATCAAGCCCGTCCTTCGCGCCCCCGCTCGTCTTCCCCCCCCCCCCCCCCCCCCCCCCCCCCCATCCTTGTCGAGGGCGCACCCATCTACAGGGTCCGTAGAATTTTGGACATGCGTCCTCGGGGCCGTGGTCACCAGTACCTCGTAGATTGGGAGGGGTACGGTCCTGAGGAGAGGAGTTGGGTTCCCTCTCGGGACGTGCTGGACCGTGCGCTGATCGAGGATTTCCTCCGTTGCCGCCAGGTTTCCTCCTCGAGTGCGCCAGGAGGCGCTCGGTGAGTGGGGGGGTACTGTCATGTACTGTCATGTTGTGTCTTGTCTCTGTCCTTTCCCTTCACCCTGTCTCCCTCTGCTGGTCGTTGTTAGGTTACCTTTTCTCCCCCGCTTTCCCCCAGCTGTTCCTTGTCTCCTCTAACTACCCATTCACCCCGTTTCCCACCTGTTCCCTTTTTCCCTCTGATTAGGTCCCTATATCTCTCTCTGTTTCTGTTCCTGTCCTTGTCGGATTCTTGTTTGTTGTGTTTCATGCCTGAGCCAGACTATCGTCATGTTTGCTCTAACCTTGTCCTGTCCTGTCGGAATCTGGCGGTCTATCTGAGCCTACCTATGTTTGGTTATTAAAGAAGCTCTGTTTAAGTTAGTTCGCTTTTGGGTCCTCATTCACTCACCATAACACTGTCAGCTTTAATTTGAGGGTATTTGTATCCATATCAGATAAACCGTTTAGAAATTACATAACTTTTTGTACATAGTCCCCCCATTTTAGGTGACTAAAAGTATTGAGACCTGAATGAATCGTGAATAATGATTAGTGAGAAAGTTAAACGCACAATTTGTGCATCTATTATTCACGATTCATTCAGGATTAGCCGCAATCATGGTAGCATCCACATTAATGTAGAAGTGTTTAGAAACATATTCTATTCTTATTTACAATAAAAGTGACTCCAAAATGACACAATACATTACTTACCATTAATTTCTATTGGGCACAACATAATCTGAAACAAAACCAAAACAAACAGCAAATGCATCCAAAAAATGTGTAGCATCACAATTTTGATGTAGTCATTGTGGGCTATGAAAATGGGACCACTTAACATTGTACTACTTTAATGCACATATGTGAATTTGTCCCAATAATGTACAAAAAGTGCTGTAATTTCTAAACGGTTCACACGATATGGATGAAAATACCCTCAAATTAATGCTGACAGTCAGCAGTTTAACCTCATAGTCATTGTATCAGTTCAAATCCAAAGTGATGGGGTACAAGGCAACAAAAAATGTGCAATTGTCACTATATTGGTGTTTTCACAAATTTGATGACATAATCATCAAACCCATTCAAAGATTAGGGGATAGGACCCGTAAGAATGACATCACTTGCACGTCATATAAGTGAGAGAGTTGTGCGATGTTCATTAAAATCACTCCCATGTTTATTAGATCACTTAACTTTACAATTAGCATCTCCAACCATTTCCTGACTTGTAATCCACTAAAAGTATTGCAGATTGATTTGTGCAAGCAGTATTGAGTAGTGTTATCTTACAGTGGCTTGCGAAAGTATTCACCCCACTTGGCATTTTTCCTATTTTGTTGCCTTACAACCTGGAATAAAAATAGATTTTTTGGGGGGGGGGTTGTGCCATTTGATTTACACAACATGCCTACCACTTCCACAAACCACAAAAAAGCAAAATATGTTGAAGCAATCTTTAAGTCATACCACAGATTCTCAATTGGATTGAGGTCTGTGCTTTGACTAGGTCATTCCAAGACATTTAAATGTTTCCCCTTAAACCACTCGAGTGTTGCTTTAGCAGTATGCTTAGGGTCATTGTCCTGCTGGAAGGGGAACCTATGTCCCAGTCTCAAATCTCTGGAATACTGAAACAGGTTTCCCTCAAGGATTTCCCTGTATTTAGCGGCATCTATCATTTCTTAAATTCTGACCAACTTCCCAGTTCCTGCCGATGAAAAACATCCACACATATTGCCACCAGTATGCTTCACTTTGGGGATGGTGTTCTCGGGTGATGAGAGGTGTTGGGTTTGCCCCAGACATAGCGTTTTCCTTGATGGCCAAAAAGCTACCTTTTAATCTCATCTGACCAGAGTACCCTCTTCCATATGTTTGGGGAGTCTCCCACGTGCCTTTTGGTGAATACCAAACGTGTTTGCTTATTTTTTTTGTTAAGCAATGGCTTTTTTCTGGCCACTCTTCCATAAAGCCCAGCTCTGTGTCGTGTACGGCTTAAAGTGGTCCTATGGACAGATACTCCAATCTCCGCTGTGGAGCTTTGCAGCTCCTTCAGGGTTATTTTTGGTATCTTTGTTTCCTCTCTGATTAATGCCCTACTTTCCTGGTTCGTGAGTTTTGGTGGGCGCCATCTCTTGGCAGGGTTGTTGTGGTGCCATATTCTTTCCATTTTTTAATAATGGATTTAATGGTGCTCCGTGGGATGTTCTGATATTTTTTAATAACCCAATCCTGATCTGTACTTCTCCACAACTTTGTCCCTGACCTGTTTGGAGAGCTCCTTGGCTCCTGCCACTTGCTTAATGGTGTTTCAGACTCTGGGGCTTTTCAGAACAGGTATATATATACACTGAGATCTTGTGACACTTAAATAAAGTCCACCTGTGTGCAATCTAACTAATTATGTGACTTCTGAAGGTAATTGGTTGCACCAGATCTTATTTAGGGGCTTCATAGCAAAGGGGGTGAATACATATGCATGCACCACTTTTCCCTTTTTAACTTTTTTTTTTTTTTTTAAACAAGTTACTTTTTTCATTTCACTTCACCAATTTGGACTATTTTGTGTATGTCCATTACAGGAAATCCAAATACAAAGGCACTGTAAATGCTTGAAAGTCTCTCTGTTGATTTGGTTTATGTTAATGTAGTACCGTAAACCCTAATCCTCTGTCTATCCCATTAATCCACTACGATTAGCCTTTAATCACCATTTGAAAAATAATCTCCTACAATTCGTTCCTACATTTCAGGAAATGCAATAAATGTAATGTGTAGGGAGAGGTTGCTGGTGTAACCCAGTATCTTGATGGAATTACACAGGGCCGATGAAAATATGCTAATTGACGAGTCTCTTGAGAGTGTCACTGATGTCGACACCATTTTCTATGCTGGTCAGGTCTGAGACAACACTTTGATAAACATGTTTATCATGTATCATGGATAGCACAGAAGTGGCAAAGGCTGATCGGCATAATACACTTCTGATAGCGCATTATTACACATTATAAACTGGGAGTTTGAGCCCTGAATGCTGATTGGCTGATGGTCGTACTATATCAGACCCTAAACCACGTGTATGACAAAAAAATACTTATTATGTTGGTAACCAGTTTTTATTTTTTTTATTTCACCTTTATTTAACAAGGTCGGCCAGTTGAGAACAAGTTCTCATTTACAACAGCGACCTGGCCAAGAAAAGCAAAGCAGTGTGACAAAAACAACAACACAGAGTTACACATGGGATAAACAAACGTACAGTAAATAACACAATAGAAAAATCTGTATACAGTGTGTGCAAATTAAGTAAGGAGGTAAGGCAATAAATAGGCCATAGTGGCGAAGTAATTACAATTTAGCAATTACACTGGAGAGATAGATGTGCAGATGAGGATGTGCAAGTAGAAATACTGGTGTGCAAAAACAAAAACAAATATGGGATGAGGTAAGTAGTTGGTTGGATGGGATATTTACAGATTCGTTCAATTTGCTCCAGTAATTGGCAGCAGAGAACTGGAAGGAAAGGCAGCCAAAAGGGGGTGTTGGCTTTGGGGATGACCCGAGAAATATATCTGCTGGAGCGCGTGCTACGGGTGGGTGATGCTATGGTGACCAGTGAGCTGAGATAAGGCGGAGCTTTACCTAGCAAAGACTTATAGATGACCTGGAGCCAGTGGGATCTGGCGACAAATATGTAGCGAGGGCCAGCCAACGAGAGCATAAAGGTCGCAGTGGTGGGTAGTATATGGGGCTTTGGTGACAAAACGGATGGCACTGCGATAGACTGCATACAATTAGCTGAGTAGAGTGTTGGAGGCTATCTTGTAAATGACATCACCGAAGTCAAGGATCGGTAGGATAGTCTGTTTTTTCGAGGGTATGTTTGGCAGCATAGGTGAAGAAGGCTTTGTTGCAAAATAGGAAGCCGATTCTACATTTAATTTTGGATTGGAGATGCTTAATGTGAGTCTGGAAAGAGAGTTTACAGTCTAGCCAGACACCTAGGTATTTATAGTTGTCCACATATTCTAAGTCAGAACCGTCCAGAGTAGTGATGCTAGTCGGGTGGGCGGGTGCAGGCAGCGATCGGTTGAAGAGCATGCATTTAGTTTTACTAGCATCTAGGAGCAGTTGGGGGCCACGGAAGGAGTGTTGTATGGCATTGGAGCTCGTTTGGAGGTTTGTTAACACAGTGTGCAAAGAAGGGCCAGATGTATACAGAACAATGTCATCTGCGTAGAGGTGTATCAAATAATCACCAGAGGCAAGAGCAACATCATTGATATATACAGAAAAAAGAGTCGGCCTGAGAATTGAACCCTGTGGCACCCCCATAGAGACTGCCAGAGGTCCGGACAACAGGCCCTCCAATTTGACACACTGAATTCTATCTGAGAAGTAGTTAGAGAAACCAAGGCTGATGAGTCTGCCGATAAGAATACGGTGATTGACAGAGTCGAAAGCCTTGGCCAGGTCGATGAAGACGGCTGCACAGTACTGTCTTTTATCGATGGCGGTTATGATATCATTTAGGACCTTGAGCGTGACTGACGTGCACCTGTGACCAGCTCGGAAACCGGATTGCATAGTGGAGAAGGTACAGTGGGATTCGAAATGGTCGGTGATCTGTTTGTTAACTTGGCTTTCGAAGACTTTAGAAAGGCAGGGCAGGATGGATATAGGTCTATAACAGTTTGGGTCAAGAGTGTCTCCCCTTTTGAAGAGGGGGATGACCGCGGCCGCTTTACAATCTTTAGGAATCTCAGACGATACGAAAGAGAGGTGGAACAGACAAGTAATAAGGGTTGCAACAATGGCAGCAGATAATTTTAGGAAGAAAGGGTCCAGATTGTCTAGCCCAGCTGATTTGTAGGGATCCAGATTTTGCAGCTCTATCAGAACATCAATGAAATCAAAGTTTATTTGTCACGTGCGCCGAATACAACAGTGAAATGCTTAAGAAATAAAACAACAGTAAAAAGACAGGCTATATACAGCTAACTGGATTTGAGTGAAGGAGAAGTGGGGGGGGGGCCCAGTTGCTGCGGGGGGGGTACAGAGCTGTTGACCAGGGTTGTGGTAGCCAGGTGGAAAGCATGGCCAGCCGTAGAGAAATGCTTATTGAGAATCTCAATTGTCGGTGGTGACAGTGTTTTCTAGCCTCAGTGCAGTGGGCAGCTGGGAGGAGGTGCTCTTTTTCTCCATGGACTTTACAGTGTCCCAAAACATTTTGGAGTTACTGCTGCAGGATGAAAATTTCTGTTTGAAAGCTAGCCTTGCTTTCCTAACTGACTGTGTATATTGGTTCCTGACTTCCCTGAAAAGTTGCATATCGCAGGGACTATTCGATGCTAGTGCAGTACGCCACAGGATGTTTTTGTGCTGGTCCAGGACAGTCAAGTCTGGAGTGAACCAAGGGCTATATAGGTTCTTAGTTATACCTTTTTTGAAAGGGGCATGCTTATTTAAGACGAGGAAAGGACTTTTTAAATAATAACCAGGCACCCGCTACTGACGGGATGAGGTCAATATCCTTCCAGGATACCCGGGCCAGGTCGATTAGAAAGGCCTGCTCGCAGAAGTGTTTTAGGGAGCGTTTGACAGTGATGAGAGGTGGTCGTTTGACCGCGGACCCATAACGGACGCAGGCAATGAGGCAGTGATCGCTGAGATCCTTGTTTGAAAACAGCAAAGGTGTATTTAGAGGACAAGTTGGTCAGGATGATATCTATGAAGGCGCCCATGTTTACGGATTTTGGGTTGTACCTGGTAGGTTCCTTGATCATTTGTGAGAGATTGAGGGGATCTAGTTTAGATTGTAGGACGTCCGGGGTGTTAAGCATATCCCAGTTTAGGTTAACTAACAGTACAACTGATGATAGATGGGGGGCAATCAATTCACATATGGTGTTCAGGGCACAGCTGGGAGCTGAGGGGGGTCTATAACAAGCGGCAACAGTGAGGGACTTATTTCTGGAGAGATGGATTTTTAAAAGTAGAAGCTCGAACTGTTTGGGCACAGACCTGGAAAGTATGACAGAACTCTGCAGGCTCTCTACAGTAGATTGCAACTCCGCCCCCTTTAGCAGTTCTATCTTGACGGAAAATGTTGTAATTGGGGATGGAAATTCCAGAATTTTTGGTGGCCTTCCTAAGCAAGGATTCAGACACGGTTAGGACATCGGGGTTGGCAGAGTGTGCTAAAGTAGTGAATAAAACAAACTTAGGGAGGAGGCTTCTGATGTTAACATGCATGAACCCAAGGCTTTTACAGTGACAAAAGTCAACAAATGAGAGGGCCTGGGGACAAACAGGGCATGGGTTAACCTCTACATCACCAGAGGAACAGAGGAGGAGTAGGATGAGGGTATGGCTAAAGGCTACAAGAACTGGTCGTTTAGTGCGTTGGGAACAGAGAATAAAAGGAGCAGATTTCTGGGCGTGATAGGATAGATTCAGGGCATAATGTACAGACAAGGGTATGGTAGGGTGCGAGTACAATAGAGGTAAACTTAGGTAATGAGTGACGATGAGAGAGGTTTCATCTCTGGAGGCGCCAGTTAAGCTAGGTGCGGTCTCCGCATGTGTGGGGGGTGGGACAACGGAGCTATCTGAGGCATGTTGAGTGGGACTAGGGGCTCCGCAGTAAAATAAAATAATGACATTAGAGAGAGGCATAAAGCAATCAATGTTGATTGGGAGAGCTAAGACAACAGGTAAGACAACAACGGGTAAAAGGCGATGAATGGGCAGAGAGGGTCAGTTAGCTACACACAGGGCCTGAGTTGAGGCTGGGGCCGACAGATAAACAAAATGAAGTACAGTGTTATTGACAGTCCAGCAGGCATCAGCTGTGTAGCCGAGTGATCATATAATAGCAATAAGGCACCTCTGGGTTTTGTGGTATATGGCCAATGTACCATGGCTAATGGCTGTATACCACACCTCCTCTGGCATTATTGCTTAAGTATAACACTGATGACATCTCCTAAAAACAATTAGCCAGATTAGCTTTAGCTGGCTTTCATCCCTGCCTAATAATCAGAGATTGAATTATTTTCTACCATGAAAACCAGGTGTGTGAACTTTCTAGTTCACAGTAATTTATCAAATATAGCGTAACCCTTCTGTAGAGTATATTCTTCCTCTCTTTTCCTCACACTACAGTCTCCTCCACCAGCCAAGGAACAACAGAGGAGGTTCATATCAGTAAGTGGCTGAGCTGCTCTGCTACAGTACAGGGACATGGGAGACCTACCTGTCTGTCTAGCTTCTGTTGGCGGAGGTTGCTGCCCTCATCGTCCAAGGTACTGCAGAGAGCAAGAGAGAGAAACAAAGAGCGAGAGAGAGATGGTTAAAACAAAAGCTTTTTCCATTTCTTTGACATTGTACAGAACAAACACACACACACACTCCAGGAAAAACATTAGTTTCCTCTCCTGTTTGATACACTGCGAGAACCACTTGGAAATTATGGGAAATAGTGATACATTAATATCTGCCATGGAGCTTTCCTGTGAAGCAGAAAACAGCAGGTGATGTCTTTAAAATGCAGTGTATGTCACTGGAGGAGACACAGTAGTTATTGGGAGTGACATGTCATGTAGCCTCCGATATGTTCTCTAGGAAGCAACATAACTCTTACGATTAAATTACAAAACGTGTAGAATGACATCATACAGAGATCAGTCAAACCAGCATGGATATGAAGTGCTAGGGAATTCATAGTCACAATTGGACGATGATCTAACATTTTTATCCTGTGTGATAGGACTATAAAGGTAATGGTAACGCTCAGCCATTCGCCATCTTTCCCATCCCTCCCATCCCTCCCACACCAAAACACACGCAACCTCTAAATCAGCAATGACACACTCCGACTACCCATTCACTCTGTGTTGCTTGGCATTGCCCAGACCATTTAAACTAAAGGGTTCTTAATTAAAGATAATAAGAGGCTGAAGGTCAGGTGAAGGAGAAGAGTGCTTCCTTCAGCTGGGACGGGGGGTAGATGGAGCAGAGCCAAGGGGGTTCAATAATGTGTCTATTTGTGGTTAGTGTGTGTGCTACATACACAGTACATCTCCCTTTCTGAAACACACACAGAAAAAACACTCACTAGCGACAGTCAGCAATCAAGTGTGTGAATGTGTTTCAGACAGGTAGATAATGACATAAACACAGCTGTTACAATGAGGGTCAACTACCGCATTACGATAGAGAAGACATGTTAATTGATATGCATCAGTGGTAAGCTAGAATGTGCATTAGACACCTCTACTCTTCTTGCCCCACCTACCCCAGTTGATGTCAATAACAACGTAGTGTGAACAGTACCCATTGACCCCTCAACAGTGATGCATTAATGCTGTCCCTATTGGGAACAGCGCTGGTGAAGTGCCTAGTGAGTGTTTTATGTGTGTTACCTGCAGTGCAGAGGGATGTCTTAGCAAATATTCTATTTTGATGTTCCCTCCACAGAATAGAGTTAGAATGTTGTGCTGTCTACCAGCATCACATGAATAATCAATGAGGGTTGATTATTATAAAACAATTAGATCAAATGCCTTTCATTACATTTTATATAAGATAACAGGGAAATCTTTTTCCCTGATACACTCTTGTCTAATAAACTCAATATCATACAGGTTTTCAATGGCATTTCGGGGTGGCAGGGTAGCCTAGTGGTTAGAGTTTTGGGCTAGTAACTGAATGGTTGCAAGTTCAAATCCCCGAGCTGACAAAGTACAAATCTGTCGTTCTGCCCCTGAACAGGCAGTTAACCCACTGTTCCTAGGCCGTCATTGAAAATAAGAATTTGTTCTTAACTGACTTGCCTAGTTAAATAAAGGTTAAAAAAAAAAAAAAATTAAAAAGGCATTTCTCTGAAATCATGCCAATTCCACAAAGTCCTTGATGCTGTTTTTACCTCGGTTTAAATATAAAAAAAATTCATAGAAATTGGTCATGTATGATTGTTGTGCAAGCAATTGCACTATATTCAAGACGCCTGTGTACGTACAGTATGCGTATACATGTGTTTCTAAGTATGCACAATACCGAAATGTAAAACGTTTGTGTACTTTAAAGTGTTTTACAGTAGGTACAGTTGAAAAAAATAATAAGTTTACATTTAGTTTGGAGTCAATAAAATTAGTTTTTCCACCACTCCACAAATTTCTTGTTAACAAACTATAGTTTTGGCAAGTCGGTTAGGACATCTACTTTGTGCATGACAAGTCATTTTTCCAACAATTGTTTACAGACAGATTATTTTACTTATAATTCACTGTATCACAATTCCAGTGGGTCAGAAGTTTACATACACTAAATTGACTGTGCCTTTAAACAGCTTGGAAAATTCCAGACAATTATGTAATGGCTTTAGAAGCTTCTGATAGGCTAATTGATATAATTTGAGTCAATTGGAGGTGTACCTGTGGATGTATTTCAAGGCCTACCTTCAAACTCTGTGCCGCTTCGCTTGACATCATGGGAAAATCAAAAGAAATCAACCAAGACCTCAGAAAAAGAATTGTAGACCTCCACAAGTCTGGTTCATCCTTGGGAGAAATTTGCAAATGCCTGAAGGTACCATGTTCATCTGTACAAACAATAGTACATAAGTATAAACACCATGGGACCACGGAGCCGTCATACCGCTCAGGAAGGAGACACGTTCTGTCTCCTAGAGATGAACGTACTTTGGTGCGAAAAGTGCAAATCAATCCCAGAACAACAGCAAAGGACCTTGTGAAAATGCTGGAGGAAACAGGTACAAAGGTATCTATAGCCACAGTAAGACGAGTCCTATATTGACATAATCTGAAAGGCGGCTCAGCAGGGAAGAAGTCAAGGCTCCAAACCGCCATAAAAAAGCCAGACAACGGTTTGCAACTGCACATGGGGACAAAGATCGTACTTTTTGGAAAAATGTCCTCTGGTCTGATGAAACAAAAATAGAACTGTTTGGCCATAATGACCTTATGTTTGGAGGAAAAGGGGGGGGGGGGGGGGAATTGCAAGCTGAAGAACACCATCACAACCGTGAAGCACTGGGGTGGCAGCATCCTGTTGTGGGGGTGCTTTGCTGCAGGAGGGACTGGTGCACTTCACAAAATAGATGGCATCATGAGGCAGGAAAATTATGTTGATATATTGAAGCAACATCTCAAGATATCAGTCAGGAAGTTAAAGCTTGGTCACAAATGGGTCTTCCAAATGAACAATGACCTGAAGCATACTTCCAAAGTTGTGGCAAAATGGCTTAAGGACAACAAGTCAAGGTATTGGAGTGGCCATCACAAAGCCCTGACTTCAATCCCATAGAACATTTGTGGGCAGAACTGAAAAAGCGTGTGCGAGCAAGGAGGCCAACAAACCCGACTCAGTTGCACCATCTCTGTCAGGACGAATGGGCCAAAATTCACCCAACTTATTGTGGGAAGCTTGTGGAAGGCTACCTGAAACGTTTGACCCAAGTTAAACTATTTAAAGGCAATGCTACTAAATACTAATTGAGTGTATGTACACTTCTGACCCACTGAGAATGTGATGAAAGAAATAAATGCTGAAATAAATCATTCTCTCAACTATTATTCTGACATTTCACATTCTTAAAATAAAGTGGTGATCCTAACTGACCTCGACCGGGAATCTTTACTAGGATTAAATGTCAGGAATTGTGAAAAACTGAGTTTAAATGTATTTGGCTAAGGTGTATGTAAACTCCCGACTTCAACTCTCTCTCTCTAATATATATATATATATATATATACAGTATATATAAATAAATAATTGTTCGCTGTGTACAGTAGGAACAGTACAGGTAGCCTGACGTCCCTCCCTGGCAGTGCTGTGTGTGTTTGGCTGTGACCTGCCGGAGCCAGGGTGAATCTGGTATACTGGGCTGGCTTAGAGCTGGCTCACATGGGATTCATGAGAGGCCACAGCGGTGCAGCTGAGTCCCCGGGTCACCTCCCCTCGTCCCGCCCGGCTTCGCCACCAGGCCCCATACATACGTTTTTCATGGAAAGCACCAGGTAGGCTCCATCTGATGGGAGGAACTGCTTATTGCTCTGAGAAACCATCCATGACAGGCTGGCCAGTCCTCCAAGTCGAGAGGAACACCCACTCTCTGCCTGTTCCCCCCTCAGCTCCCCTCCCATATCAACCTCCCACAGGTAAGCAATGTGACTCTGTGGCAGTGCCTCAGCATGTCAGTGTAGTGTGTTGTTTAAGGGCTCTTGTCCCTGAGGTCAGTTATTAAATAGGACACTGCGTCACCTAATACGTCATCCTGTCTATTACTTTTAACACCTAGGCCTACAACGTCAATATCACCTTTATTATCTACATTACTAATGTCATTGACTACTGCTATATCACTCATCATCGTAATCACATCTTCGTATAGCAAACATATAAGAAACATTTTTTGAAGAGTTCTCTTCACAAAGTAATTTGTCATTAAACACTTAACGATGAACATGCTTAACAAGAAACTATACAGCAAAAAGAGCATGCTTAAGGATACAAAAGCAAATTAAATGACATGTTCAATTATTATTTTCTATGAGGAAATTTGATTTAATGAAAGGAACTTATTAGTTCCCTAGATTAACTGAAATGATAACAGATATTTTGAACTACTGTTCCTGGTAGGGTCATATTGAACCAATCCCTTTGGTTGCTCTTCCTCTCAGATGAATACATCCTCTAATAAGTGGGTTTAGAAACTCTAGCACCTGTCAAATACAAATCCAGGACACTCAAGCGTGTGTGTTTAATGTTGGTGTGTGTATCTGTGTGTGTGCTCTCTTAGAAGCAGCAACATGAGTACGTGTACATACGTACACACAGATCTATCACTACCTTTATTGCTCCATCATAGGAGGCCAGTTCTCCTGACGCAATCTCTCAATGAGATTCATGGCAAGCCAGGTCTGTAACTTATAGCAACGGGGAGCCAATGGGAGCAGAGGAAGCAGTGCAACCATGGCAATGGGGCTTCTCTTGGAGGCAACAGCAGCAGCAGTAGTAATGTCTTTGAGAACAGGCATAAGTCTTTATTTCACCCAAAAATAAGCTAACTGATAAATAACACTGACATTATTAACCATTCGGGCAGATCAAATCGAAGTTTATTTGTCACGTGCGCCGAGTACAACAGGTGTAGGTAGACCTTACAGTGAAATGCTTACTTACAGGCTCTAACCAACAGTGCAAAAAAATGTATTAGGTGAACAATATTGTGATTAGATTGTGACTCGAGAATGCCTATAATCAGCAGAATGCATTACCAATGTATGGGGAGAGACATGCAGGGGTCACACAGAGCAAAACAATGGCTGCTGCTTCCCAAGGTGATAGTAGTGGAGAAAATACACTTTGGGGGAAATGAGCAGAGCTTTTTATGGATTCTGTTACACCAGATTCTGCATGAGAAAATCCCCATGTAATTGGATTACAGTGAAACGGTGCCATATATTCCCCAAATAGACTTTCATATCAGCAGACTTTACAACTCACCAATAATACAGTAACCTACGCAACATTGGAATTGAATGTGTACTACAGTTTTATGTTATTAAAAAAGTGGGTCAATAAATAACTACTACAGTTATTATAAGAGATACAGTGAGTTTTTCATCATTCTTGAAAGACAAAACCAAAGAAACATCAATTAGATACTACCACACACCAATGACCACAACAGACCCTTCGCTAAGCCCCTCCCCCTTGGTTACTGTTGCAAAAGACATTTTCCCCGGGAAGCCCAATTCCTACTTCTAACCAATGGTGAAATCCCCTCACAATGATCTCAAACTGTGTTTTTAATACACAATGAAATTAAAGACTACTACCCTTTGCTAATCAGGAAACTCTCTGGTATGTTGTGGTGGATTTTCATTACAATTGCTTCATGGGAACCTGGTAAAAATTATGTTTATAACGTGGCTAGCCACTGAATGGCTCTGAACTAAAGAGATTCTCCAGTACACCTGTATATTTTTAGCCAGTAGTTCTGAATGTAGCGCTCATGAGCAGTGGCGGCCCTTCACCCCCAAAAAAGTCCAAATAATAACATACAGTGGGGCAAAAAAGTATTTAGTCAGCCACCAATTGTGCAAGTTCTCCCAATAAAAAAGATGAGAGAGGCCTGTAATTTTCATCATAGGTACACTTCAACTATGACAGACAAAATGAGAAAAAAAATCCAGGAAATCACATTGTAGGATTTTTTAGGAATTTATTTGCAAATTATGGTGGAAAATAAGTATTTGGTCACCTACAAACAAGCAAGATTTCTGACTCTCACAGACCTGTAACTTCTTCTTTAAGAGGCTCCTCTGTCCTCCACTCGTTACCTGTATTAATGGCACCAGTATAAAAGACACCTGTCCACAACCTCAAACAGTCACACGACAAACTCCACTATGGCCAAGACCAAAGAGCTGTCAAAGGACACCAGAAACAAAATTGTAGGCCTGCACCCGGCTGGGAAGACTGAATCTGTAATAGGTAAGCAGCTTGGTTTGAAGAAATCAACTGTGGGAGCAATTATTAGGAAATGGAAGACATACAAGACCACTGATAATCTCCCTCGATCTGGGGCTCCACGCAAGATCTTACCCCGTGGGTCAAAATGATCACAAGAACGGTGAGCAAAAATCCCATAACCACACGGGGGGGACGTAGTGAATGACCTGCAGGGAGCTTGGACCAAAGTAACAAAGCCTACCATCAGTAACACACTACGCAGCCAGGGACTCAAATCCTACAGTGCCAGACGTGTGCCCCTGTTTAAGCCAGTACATGTCCAGGCCCATCTGAAGTTTGCTAGAGAGCATTTGGATGATCCAGAAGAAGATTGGGAGAATGTCATATGGTCAAATGAAACCAAAATATAACTTTTTGGTAAAAACTCAACTCGTCGTGTTTGGAGGACAAAGAATGCTGAGTTGCATCCAAAGAATACCATACCTACTGTGAAGCATGGGGGTGGAAACGTCATGCTTTGGGGCTGTTTTTCTGCAAAGGGACCAGGACGACTGATCCGTGTAAAGGAAAGAATGAATGGGACCATGTATAGTGAGATTTTGAGTGAAAACCTCCTTCCATCAGCAAGGGCATTGAAGATGAAACGTGGCTGGGTCTTTCAGCATGACAATGATCCCAAACACACCGCCCGGGTAACGAACGAGTGGCTTCGTAATAAGCATTTCAAGGTCCTGGAGTGGCCTAGCCAGTCTCCAGATCTCAACCCCATAGAAAATCTTTGGAGGGAGTTGAAAATCCGTGTTGCCCAGTAACAGCCCCAAAACATCACTGCTCTAGAGGAGATCTGCATGGAGGAATGGGCCAAAATACCAGCAACAGTGTGTGAAAACCTTGTGAAGACGTACAGAAAACGTTTGACCTCTGTCATTGCCAACAAAGGGTATATAACAGTATTGAGATAAACTTTTGTTATTGACCAAATACTTATTTTCCACCATATTTTGCAAATAAATTCATTAAAAATCCTGCAATGTGATTTTCTGGATTTTTTTTCTCATATTTTCTGTCATAGTTGAAGTGTACCTATGATGAAAATTACAGGCCTCTCTCATCTTTTTAAGTGGGAGAACTTGCACAATTGGTGGCTGACTAAATACTTTTTTGCCCCACTGTAAATACACTACCGTTCAAAAGTTTGGGGTCACTTGTTTTTGAAAGAAAAGCACATTTTTGGTCCATTAAAATAACATCAAATTGATCAGAAATACAGTGTAGGCATTGTTAATGTTGTAAATGACTATTGTAGCTGGAAATGGCAACATTTTTATGGAATATATACATAGGCGTACAAAGGCCTTTTATCAGCAACCATCACTCCTGTGTTCCAATGGCCAGTTGTGTTAGCTAATCCAAGTTTATCATTTTCAAAAGCTAATTGATCATTAGAAAACTATTTTGCATTTATGTTAGCACAGCTGAAAACTGTTGTGCTAATTAAAGAACCAATAAAACTGGCCTTCTTAGACTAGTTGAGTATCTGGAGCATCAGCATTTGTGGGTTCGATTACAGGCTCAAAATGGCCAGAAACAAATAACTTTCTTCTGAAACTCATCAGTCTATTCTTGTTCTGAGAAATGAAGGCTATTCCATGCGAGAAATTGGCAAGAAACTGAAGATCTCATACAATGCTGTGTACTGCTCCCTTCACAGAACAGTGCAAACTGTCTCTAACCAGAATAGAAAGAGAAGGCCAGCATCCCGGAGTCGCCTCTTCATTGTTGACGTTGAGACTGGTGTTTTGCGGGTACAATCAAGTAGTGCTTTCAAACCGCACTGAACTAAAATAATGACGAGTAGGAGCGGAGCAAAAGTTTCTAGTGGTCAAAACCAATCATCTTGAGGCTAGTGCTGTGCAGTGATTTGTTCTTTTTGAACTACTCGTTTGACTTGAAAGTCATGATTCATTTCTCAGAGTGACTCGTTAATTTTAGTTGTTTGTTTGACCTGCTGGCCCGTCTGGCTTCAATAAATTCTAAAGCAAGATTAATACCCACTTCTCCATTTGAGCTCTGACCACCAACAGTCTATCAGGTGGTCATAGAAAAATGTATCATGCTGCAGGTAGTACAGAGAAGGAAAATAACTGATAAAAGATTGCATGGTGCAAGCATGAATGCAATCAATCCGATAGCATTGAGAAGTTTACCACAATAGTCACATGCTTCATCAATAAGTGCATAGAGCATGTCGTCCCCACAGTGACTATAAGTATGTACCCAAATCAAAAAACATAGATTACAGGCAATATCCGTGCTGGGCTAAAGGCCAGACCTACCGCTTACAAGAACGGGGCATGGACATGGACACATTCAAGGAAGCCCACTACGATCTCCGACGAGACATCAAACATGCTTGCAGACGATAACGAATTACAAAGGGAAACCCAGCCATGAGTTTCCCAGAGATGATGATATGATCTAAACGCCTTTTATTCTTGCTTTGAGGAATATAACACTGTACCTTGCATGAAACCCCCTGTTTTTCCAGATGACTGATCTCGCTCTCCGTTACCAAATCTGAGCAAAATGTTTAAACAGGTTAACAATCACAGAATCCCAGGGGGCATTCTCAAAGCATGCGCAGACCAGCTGGGCAACGGTCTTCACAGACATTATTATTTAAAAAATGTACCCCCTTTTTCTCCCCAATTTCGTGATATCCAATTGCGATCTTGTCTCATCGCTGCAACTCCTAACGGGCTCGGGAAAGGCGAAGGTGCCAAACTGCGCTTCTTAACACCCGCCAGCTGCACCAATGTGTCAGAGGAAACACCATTCAACTGATGGCCGAAGTGAGCCTGGAGGCGCCCGGTCCACCACAAGGAGGCGCTAGTGCTCGATGAGCCAAGCAAAGCCCCAAGAGCTCAAAGGTGACCTACCTAAATGACTATCGCCCTGTAGCACTCATATCTGTAATTATGAAGTGCTTTGAAAGGCTGGTCATGACACACATCAACACCATCATCCCAGACACCCTAGGCCCACTCCAATTTGCATACCGCTGTCATTTATTGACTATCATTAATGTGTCTGCTATTTTATAAAATGATTACATACCACATTCAATTTTTACGCAATTAAATTATTCATATAACAATGAATTAAGTAGTAATCAGGGGCATCACGGGAAAAGTTACTATCTCCCAACTAAACTCTAAAGATATATCTCTTACATCAGTCACAGTCAAATCATGAATTCTTATTTACCTTCAGTTTCATTCTGAATGTCGCAAAACTCTTAAAACATAAATATATAAATAAATATATAAAACTGTATTTTTTTGTGAAGAATCAACAACAAGTGGGACACAATCATGAAGTGGAACGACATTTATTGGATAGTTCAAACTTTTTTAACAAATCAAAAACTGAAAAATTGGGCGTGCAAAATTATTCAGCCCCTTTACTTTCAGTGCAGCAAACTCTCTCCAGAAGTTCAGTGAGGATCTCTGAATGATCCAATGTTGACCTAAATGACTAATGATGATAAATACAATCCACCTGTGTGTAATCAAGTCTCCGTATAAATGCACCTGCACTGTGATAGTCTCAGAGGTCCGTTAAAAGCGTAGAGAGCATCATGAAGAACAAGGAACACACCAGGCAGGTCCGAGATACTGTTGTGAAGAAGTTTAAAGCCGGATTTGGATACAAAAAGATTTCCCAAGCTTTAAACATCCCAAGGAGCACTGTGCAAGCGATAATATTGAAATGGAAGGAGTATCAGACCACTGCAAATCTACCAAGACCTGGCCGTCCCTCTAAACTTTCAGCTCATACAAGGAGAAGACTGATCAGAGATGCAGCCAAGAGGCCCATGATCACTCTGGATGAACTGCAGAGATCTACAGCTGAGGTGGGAGACTCTGTCCATAGGACAACAATCAGTCGTATATTGCACAAATCTGGCCTTTATGGAAGAGTGGCAAGAAGAAAGCCATTTCTTAAAGATATCCATAAAAAGTGTCGGTTAAAGTTTGCCACAAGCCACCTGGGGGAGACACCAAACGTGGAAGAAGGTGCTCTTGTCAGATGAAACCAAAATTGAACTTTTTGGCAACAATGCAAAACGTTATGTTTGGCGTAAAAGCAACACACCATCCCCACTGTCAAACATGGTGGTGGCAGCATCATGGTTTGGGCCTGCTTTTCTTCAGCAGGGACAGGGAAGATGGTTAAAATTAATGGGAAGATGGATGGAGCCAAATACAGGACCATTCTGGAAGAAAACCTGATGGAGTCTAAAAAAGACCTGAGACTGGGACGGAGATTTGTCTTCCAACAAGACAATGATCCAAAACATAAAGCAAAATCTACAATGGAATGGTTCAAAAATAAACACATCCAGGTGTTAGAATGGCCAAGTCAAAGTCCAGACCTGAATCCAATCGAGAATCTGTGGAAAGAACTGAAAACTGCTGTTCACAAATGCTCTCCATCCAACCTCACTGAGCTCGAGCTGTTTTGCAAGGAGGAATGGGAAAAAAATTCAGTCTCTCGATGTGCAAAACTGATAGAGACATACCCCAAGCGACTTACAGCTGTAATCGCAGCAAAAGGTGGCACTACAAAGTATTAACTTAAGGGGGCTGAATAATTTTGCACGCCCAATTTTTCAGTTTTTGATTTGTTAAAAAAGTTTGAAATATCCAATAAATGTCGTTCCACTTCATGATTGTGTCCCACTTGTTGTTGATTCTTCACAAAAAAATACAGTTTTATATCTTTATGTTTGAAGCCTGAAATGTGGCAAAAGGTCGCAAAGTTCAAGGGGGCCGAATACTTTCGCAAGGCACTGTATGCTCAAGGAAATGTGAATACTTTGCACATGAACTCATTCGAAAGAATTGCAATGAACATATTTACGTGTGTATGTCTTTGCTGTCTCTCTGTTGAAAACACTCGATCCATCTACGTCGAGTAATTGGACAGAAAGTCTTGGGTTGTGTAAGTCTCTGGTTGTCCACCAGAGAACACCATGTATTTTGTAGTTGTAGCTTCTTGGTTTCAGGTGTCTGTGAGAATGGATCTTCCAGAGGAAATGTTCGTTAGAATGGATCTTTCAACTCGGTCGAGTTTACTAGACTAAAGTACTTAAACAGCTGCAGACTGAATGTTCCTCTATAGTCTTCTTCGAGTTTCAGAGTTTATAACAATTTTTCTACCTTTCAGCTCATGCTGTCGGTCACGCTGATCTAATGTAGCGCTAGAACCATTTTACACAACCATAGCAACCCGGTAATGTACTGCTCTCTAGAGATTTAAATTTCCTAACCATTTCAGCGTATGGACTGCGTTCTCACGTTCTCTGGTCTAATGTAAATTTTGTTAGCGAGTTCTTTTATAAACTCTGCCAAAAGGGGCGTTCCATGACGCCGACATAATGTCTGTGCTCACGTGGGTGTGGTCACTGACTGGTTAAAACTTTTAAATGAAAAACAATTCTCATTTAGAAGGCCAACATCACATTTCATCTTCTCACAAATAGTTTAATATTTAATCATACAAGTTCCACAACATTTAGATGTAAATCTGATAAATGGGAAATATACACATTCAGAGATAGTTATGTTGTTATACTGTCCTTAATGAGATCCCAAACCGCAACTGATATGATAATTGTTCTTTCAGTACCCACGGGCCCATTACAGAAATATTGTTTCATTATTCAACCTTTTGATGTTACCGTTTTCTTTCCCCTCCTCCTGCAAAGCCCAAAGGCAGAATTTCTACAAGGTATTTACAGGAGAGAGGGGGCGCTGTAGAGCGGACCCACTGTAACCTGATCCTTCAGATCTTCACAGGAGAGTCGCGACACCGCCCCAACAGATCCACAGATGAAGCAATCTTAATTGCACTTCACACTGCCCTCTCCCACCTGGACAACGGGAGGGAAAATAACTATGTGAGAATGCTGTTCAGACTACAGCTCAGCTTTCAACTAGGGATGCACAATATATCGGTGAACATATCGGAATCGGACAATATTAGCTAAAAATGCCAACATCGGTATTGGCCCAACGTATAGCTTAACACCGATGTGCAAAACCGATGTCAAAGCTGACTTGCATACCTATATAATGTAGGTACATGGCGTAATGATGCCGCGTAAAATATTGCGCTACACATACTGTAGCATTCCTAACCTAGCCCACAAAGTCTGCTGTGTGGATCGAGCAGTCAACAAGTCGAGCAGTCATTTGAAAGAGTAAGAACATTTCAGCGAGACAACTCAAAGGCGAAATCCATTAACGCCAAGATAATGGAATTCATTGCCCTTGACAATCAATCGTTCTCTGTCGAGGGTGATGTTGGCTTTCGCCGACTGGTCGAGCACCGGTACACATTACCAAGTGTGCTATTTTTAGATGTTGCCCTACCGGAGCTACACAGTAATAGCGTCACTGCTATCAGCTTCACGACATACTATGGTACGCCGTTCGGGTCTTGCGTGTAAAAAAAAAATAAAAGTAAAATAATACTATTTGATGCGTTAAATAAGCTCTTAATTTGACACGTCAAATAATACAGTTCTATTATAGAATGTTGTGTGTTCTGAATTTGCACGTGCAAGCCAAGCGCCACCACTACTATCAGTAACACTGTCAAAGCTGTACAGAAATATCTGCAAACAAGCAAACACCGGCCACAAACAATGTGTTTACAATACCGCGTTAGTAATAAAGCATTATTTATTTTGACCGCAACGTCTGGGGTAGCTAGCTTTAGCTTGGTACCTAGCTAGCACCAATACAACCAGCCTGAAAACAAATGACCAGTAGAAACTGAAGTCATTTTCATTATTCTTAGCAATGATTTATGAATCCTTGTGAGTAAGTATTAGCTAGGTAGCCACTTGTTGTTTGCCTAATAAAATTGAACTTCGGTTCATGAAAATAAATAGCTAGCCAGCTACTTTACCCTGTTGCCCAAAGCTAACATTATAAGCAGACAGCTAGCTTCGTCTGGCTAGTGAGGCTCGACTGGACCGGGTTATGTGTTGTGAAGCTAGCCACAATAAGGATTAGGCACAATAGTGGAATTTGCGGTTTGCCTTCAAAATAAAAGTAAACATTCATTCAAACAGCACTTTCGCGCGTTTTGCCAGCAACTCTTCGTTGTACTTCAAGCATTGCGCTGTTTATGACTTCAAGCCTATCAACTCCCGAGATGAGCCTGGTGTAACCGAAGTGAAATGGCTGGCTAGTTAGCGCGCGCTAATAGCGTTTCAAACTCTCGCTCTGAGCCTTCTAGAAGTTGTTCCCCTTGCTCTGCATGGGTAACGCTGCTTCGAGGGTGGCTGATGTCGTTTTGTTGCTGGTTCGAGCCCAGGGAGGAGTGAGGAGAGAGACGGAAGCTATACTTTTACACTGGCAATACTAAAGTGCCTATAAAAACATCCAATAGTCAAAGGTTAATGAAATACAAATGGTATAGGAGGGAAATAGTCATATAATTCCTATAATAACTACAACCTAAAACTGAAGACTCATCTTAAAAGGAACCACCAGCTTTGATATGTTCACATGTTCTGAGCAAGGAACTGAAACGTTAGCTTTCTTACTTAGCACATTTACTTTCTTCTCCAAAACCTTTTGCATTATTTAAACCAAATTGAACATGTTTCATTATTTACTTGAGGCTAAATTGATTTTATTGATGTATTATATTAAGTAAAAATAACTGTTCATTCAGTATTGTTGTAATTGTCATTATTACAAATAAAAAAAAATATATATATATATATTTTAAAAATCGTCCGATTAATCGGTATCGGCTTTTTTGGTCCTCCAATAATCGGTATCGGTGTTGAGAAATCATCATCCGTCGACCTCTAGTCAACACACACCCAAACAGTCGTGAAGAGCGGCACGGCGGCTGAAAAGATTTGTCATGGGCCCTCGGATCCTCAAAAAGTTATACAGCTGCATCATCGAAAGCATATTGGCTGGCTGCATCACCGCTTGGTATTGCAAATGCATCCCCCTCGACCGCAAGGCGTCAAAGAAGGTGGTGCTGACAGCCCAGTACATCACTTGGGCCGAGCTCCCTGCCTTCGAGGACTTCTATATCCACACACACACTATACGATACATTTATTAAAACATAAGAATGAGTGCGAGTTTGTCACAACCCGGCTCGTGGGAGCCGGGTTGCCCCTTGACAACCAGCACATGTATGTTGTAAAAGCGTTACATGGTCACTGCCCATATCATTGCATAATGCAGAAAATACACGAGAGTTCAGGGGCCTTGCTTTAACAAAGTTAAACATTTTCACTGTAGTGTCCAAACCGTCTTTCAAGCTGTCAGGTATTCCCTTGGCAGCAAGAGCCTCTCAGTGGATGCTGCAGTGTACCCAAGTGGTGTCGGGAGCAACTGCTTGCATGCACGTTACCATTCCACTATGTCTCCCTGTCATGGCTTTTGCTCCATCAGTACAGATACCAACACATCTTGACAACCAAAGTCCATTTGATGTCACAAAGCTGTCTAGTACTTTATAAATATCCTCTCATGTTGTCCTGGTTTCCAGTGGTTTGCAGAAAAGGATGTCTTCCTTAATTGACCCCCCATAAATGTAACAGACATATCCAGGAGCTGTGGCAGGCACGCCACGTCTGTTGACTCATCCAGCTGTAACGCAGATAATTCACTGGCTTGTATGCAAAGCAGTAATTGATTTAAAACATCTCTTGCCATGTCACTGATGCGTAGTGAAACAGTGTTGTTTGATGAAGTATTTGTCTGTATAGTTTTGTGGGCCTTTTCCCCCAGCATTGTCCCAGCCATATCCACGGCAGCAAGAAGAATTAAGTCCTCCACAATAGTATGGGGCTTGCCTGTCCTAGCCACTCGGTAGCTCACCATATAAGATGCTTCTAGCCCCTTCTTATTAATGGTATCTGTTGCTTTTGTACATCCCGTACTACTCGAAAGTAGTCTTTATTCTCGCTCAAAATACTTGTGGCTTATTTTTCAAATTGTCATGTTTCATTTCTAAATGTCTGCGCAGTGAAGGTTTCCCACGAGAGAGTAACGGTTAATGTGATTGGATGTGAATTATTTGACTAAGCTACCTGTATTTGACATTGTGTTGTTATTTCGCTGAACACTAGATAGTTTAATTTTTAGCAGTGAAACAAGGCTACTCAGGTGAGAAAAAAACTTCTCGCAAATGTATAGCCCCGTTGGAAAATATAAATGGACTGATTTTTTAAATTATGTAAATCACATTTTTATTTGGCACACCCCCGACGGCATTGCGCTTACCCCAGTTTGGGAATACCTAGTCTAAGGTTTTAAAAATCCTTCTTTAACCGGTCTCCTTCCCTTCATCTACACTGATTGAAGTAGATTTAACATGTGGCATCAATAAGGGATCATAGCTTTCACCTAGATTCACCTGGTCAGTCTATGTCATGGAAATAGCAGGTGTTCTTAATGTTTGTATACTCAGTGTAATTTAGGCTTGCCTAAATAAAGCTGCTCCGTTTGCTTTGAACATCGGCACATCCAGCACAAAGCGTTAGGTTTAAAAAATTCTTAGTAGTTGCCAAAGTTCCAGAGCATGCAGTCAGCATGCAGTCAAAGCTACTAGCTAACAGCTTTTGGCAAGTATGGGTAGCTGCAGCCCAATATGGCGACCGGAGTATGGGCGAGTTGGTGTGTCGAAAGGAGTGGGTGTACGGAAAGCAAATCAGCCAATTGGGCAGATTTATTGCCACTCAAGACAATTTTGCGTGTCTGATTGGACTGCACGACGTGTCGATAACCGCCGGCGGAAGCTAACGTGGCCATTTTTTTATATCAATTAGGATAGCAGCCTATATTGATAACTGTCTACTACTCAATGGGGAGGGCATGAATGGCAACACCAGGACACAGTGCCCTTTTCTCCCGCTTGACAAGCACTACTGTCCGGCAACAGCGTGCAAAGTAGCTAACTAGTAACCAATATCAGGGTGACAGTCATAGGAAGCACACACATACAACGCATGAAGCAACAGTACAACCATCAATATTTTTAATAAAAAATAAACAATCATCAGTTTTATAACTGAAAATGTACAGTTATTTGTATACAACTTAGTGAAATACGACTCAGGTTAATCCTCTGGTTTAAAAACAAGTCCAAACTCTCACAGTAGGATAGCTCAATGTGCTGTAATTGTATGAAAGAAAATAAAAACACCCACCACCAATCAAAACCATCTAACCTATAGCAGAGTGCTTTCGACACACCCACTCCTTTCCACATGCCAACTACTTTCCTTTTGACACACCCAGTCCTTTCCTAATGCCCACTACTTTCCTTGACACACCCAGTCCTTTCCTAATGCCCACTACTTTCCTTGACACACCCAGTCCTTTCCTAATGCCCACTACTTTCCTTGACACACCCAGTCCTTTCCTAATGCCCACTACTTTCCTTGACACACCCAGTCCTTTCCTAATGCCCACTACTTTCCTTGACACACCCAGTCCTTTCCTAATGCCCACTACTTTCCTTGACACACCCAGTCCTTTCCTAATGCCCACTACTTTCCTTGACACACCCAGTCCTTTCCTAATGCCCACTACTTTCCTTTCGACACACCCACTCGCCCATACTCTGGTCGCCATATTGGGATGCAGATCCCTTTTGGAGCTAAACTAGCTAGTGCTCTCAAATCGTATCCTGATGTTGACAGCAGTTGGGAGTTGTATCAACAACATGGCTAACTTCGCTAGCTAACATGCATTTAGAGAAAACAAGTTATATTAAGTGGCTGGCTAGTTAGCAATATTTTGTGGTCAATGAGACTGAGATAACTAACCAGCTGAGCAAATAAACATATCATTTCAGATTCGAAAAATACTCCAAGAGGCTCTGCATTTCAGGAATCACAGTAGAAAGTACTACCCCATGTGCACTGTTCAATTATTTAACCATTTAAACTATTTATATTTTAAAGAAAACCATTTTTCACGTGAGGTTGCCTGAGGTGTCAGACTCATGGAGAGTTTCTATCCATTGAAGCACTGAGATTTGTTGCCCAAAATTCTGAGGTGGGGCTTAGCGAATAGTCAATTGATGTCAACAATCTAAACTTCCAAGCATGCTCCCAGGTGTTATCCTTTATTCTCTCTATCCTTAATAGTGCTGGAACATGCATAGCTATTCACACTTGTACACACAAACATCCACCCACTCCCTTCTCTTGTGGTCTGTTGAGTCTTGACTAGCACACAGAGAACTGTACTGTACCTGTAGGGGATCCAGTCGGAAGAGTGCTTGGAGCTCATCTCTCTACCACTGACTGCTGATGTCCTCCGAGTGCTGGGCTAAGTGGGGACCTGCGCCAGCAGCCGAGTGAAGCAGAGGCAGCTGAGGGGTCTGGAGACAGCGATCACGGCGACAGAGCCCACGCAGCCAGCACATCCTCTGCACAGCCCTCTCAAAGTCCCCTAGCCTCTGTCTGTATGTCCCTGTGTTCCTCAGTCAGTACAGCCTATGGAGCACAGAGCCCAGCGCTGGGGCTGGAGATGACTAACGATCCAGACAGGAAGGCTCCTCACTCATGCACACAAGCAGCACACATAAAACAACCCCCTTCTCTCAGTCTCCTCTCCTTCATGTGCGGGTTCTTTCTGGTTCTCGTGCTCTGTCTATCTCGCTCACACCCTGCTCTGTTCTCACTCACGCTCTCAGCGCTCTCTCACTTCTCTCCTCCACCTCTCTATCCCTGGCACTCAATCTCTCACATGATCTCTCTGAGCATCAGTTAGAGCGGAATCGAGCACCAAGCTGCAAGGCGGAGGAAACAGGTACAAGAGATTCTCTTTTGTCTTGCTGCTTTAAATGCTTCAGCCGTAGTGTTCCCGTTCGGTCTTTCCTCCCGCGTCAACGCACACGCGCACACACACACCTAGCTGCTAAAGCATGGACTCAGATGTGTTTTCTGAGACATGATTTATTCATTCTCTGAGAGTGAATGTCATTAACATATGACTGTGCAGAGTAATTGTAATAGTCATTTAACATGCTCCGGACAAAGACACACTGTCTGTCTGTGATAATGACTGCCTCAGTCTCTCTCTCTCCCGCTCTCTCTCGCTCTCACACACACACACACACGCTGCCGAGTGAAGCAGAGGCAGCTGAGGGGTCTGGAGGGTGGGGACCCACCGTTAGTGTGTTCTGATGGTTATTACTAAACATGAAATCAATCAAATATATTTCCCTTAAAACTGCTTATTGATGCAATTCCATGTTGGCTTAATCAGCAATCTGAAAATGCAAATGCAGATGTGTTTAATAAACATTACATTTCAAAATAAAATATATAAACTATTAATCTGGTACACCAGCCTGCTCTCTCTGTCAAACCTATACTGAGTGTACAAAACATTAAGAACACCTGCCATTTCCATGACATAGACTGACCTGGTGAACATCCAGTTTTATATGGTAACAAAAATGCCCTTCCATATACTGTATTTTCACCACAATATCCCCAGACACAGTGTTTTAACTGTATTTCATCATCGGGATGATGTGCTCTTTCCTGCTCATCTCTATCATGGTCACATTCAGTCACTTTGATTTAGTGTGCATTCAGTGAACCTGGCTATTGATTCTAATATTCAGAACTGCTGACAGACCTTTTGCTGCACCACCCAGCGCACACACACACACAATCTTAGGGATGTGCTACTATATGCTGAGGCATGGGGGAACATGCATGCACTTTCCCCAACAAGGTCAGAGCAGTGTAGATAAGACTGTTATTTTAATACAGATACTGTACACACACATTATGGGATGATATACTGTCATCTGCTTTCTTTTTCACTGCATATTAGTCACAATAGCACACAATGCTAGTCAAATAAATGTCACTGGAGTCATGTGACAGATTAACACGTCAGAGGCAGTGCAGGCAGTATTGAGGGCGCTTCAGCATTCTCTCTCAATTATTTACGGTATGCCTCAACGACAGGCATCACTGATCCGTAGGCTACTGTTCATTGGTACGCTGGTGTATTGGGAAACACAGAACTGAATGGCAATACACCCAGGCTTCTGTAGAAATATAAAATGGAGGTAAATTACAGTCATGGTGAAACAAATTCTGTGAAATAAGCCAATCCAGAGAAAGCCTGGGCCCTGGGGGAGTTTCAAGTTTTAATGTCACGTGCACAAGTACAGTGAAATGCCTTTCTTGCAAGCTCTAACCGCAACAACGCAGTAATCAACAACAGTGTAACACTAAAAATAACAAGGTAGAACAAAAATAAACAAGTTATAAAAAATAAGAACACGATAAAGTAAGCAAGCATACTATACTGTATACAGGGTCAGTTCCAGAACCATATTTACAATGTGCAGGGATACTAAGTAAGTACAACATGTTCTGTCCCTCTTAAATTGTATAGTGAGAGATCCACATACTCTGATCTTCTGAGTGCTGGGCTGCTCCATATGACAACTCTCGCTAGGCAACAGCGCTAATAAAAAGGTGCCTCTGACATATTGACTCGTTGAAAATAAGCTAAATCTTCATCACCACTACCATCACCATCCTCACAGTTATCATCATTACCATCATCAAGCTCAGCCATAATAGTCTGTCTGCACCACTGGACTGTACTTCAACACTCAACATTGTGCTGCAGATTGCTTAGCCTGTGATAAAACACTGTGAACACATTTCTAAATGCATGACAGTAAAGTGGGACTGTCATAGTAAGCCTTGACATTACTAACATCAGTCCATCAGAGTGCTGTACTTTATTAGTGTGTGATGTCTGAAAGCACAGACAGACGAGTTACTCCCCTCTCGTCTTCTCAGAGCAGGTGTAAGCACAACAGGCTGGTAAATATTTGATGCCAGAGTGGGAGCCCTTTGAAGTTGGGGCTGATCTGGTCAGGTAGATGACTGACAGCAGGGGGCCCCTTTAGTTCCATCATCATCATCTTCACTGTGCCTCCTCTACCAGACTCCCTCTCTGGTCTCTCCCTCCCACCCTGATCGCCCTCCCTCCCTCCCTGATCGCCCTCCCTCCCTCCCTTATCGCCCTCCTTTCCTCCCTGCTAGCCATCACATCATCATCATCATCATAATTCTCACTGTGCCCCTGCTACCAGACTCCCTCCCTCCTTGTTTACACTCACCTACACTTTCACATGTCCAAGGACAGAAATGTAATATACTGCAGTAAATGTCCAACAAGCCCTGGACAGAATCAATTCAATGAGAAAAGTTTCAGGCGCTGTCTCGTGTCATGGCTATACCATTAAAGGACTAACACTATAAACTACCCAGAGCAATTCGATTGTCCCAAAACAGACCTTTGTGAGAGGCTTGTCCAGAGGCATTGTGGAAACTGGAGGATGGCAGGATCAGTGATTGTGATAATGGTCCTGTGCCCTGGACCCTTGCTGATGTGATTCCCTTTGAAAATGCTGCTCTGGGTAAAATGTGCATGGTCTCTTCAAATATCTGGTCCAGCCAGTGTGATGCACTGCCGCAGAGCTGAGTTCTGGAGGAGAGGAGCCACACTGTTAATAATACATCAGTCTGATCAGGCATGCAGGACATGCTATGCACACTCTCTGATGAACCACTTTTACCTTGTCAATGTGTCTGTATGCGCACGCGTGTGTTTGTTTTGTTGTGTAGTTGGAAAACAGCATGTGGCCAACCTGCTTATCCAACTGATTGAAGACAAAAGACATTTCAATATCTAACTAATTAATCTTGCTAAGAGAGACAAGTATTACAGTACTCTGAAGGAATTAGACACAAAGCTTGTTGAGAATACCTCTTCACACCTGGAAAACACAATAGCATTATGTTTCTGAAGACACAGCCTCTTAAAATCCCACTGATTACATTACATATTCCAACCAGAGCTGTTGAACAGCAACGGTTTGCTTTAAAACAAATCCCTGGATTTCTGTCTCAATCAAGTACAGTTGAAGTCAGAAGTTTACATACACTTAGGTTGGAGTCATTAAAAAAAAAAAATTCAACCACTCCACAAATTTCTTGTCAACAAACTATAGTTTTGGCAAGTCGGTTAGGACATCTACTTTGTGCGTGACACAAGTAAATTTTTTTCCCAACAATTGTTTACAGACAGATTATTTGACTTATAATTCACTGTATCACAATTCCAGTGGGTCAGAAGTTTACATACACTAAGTTGACTGTGCCTTTAAACAACTTGGAAAATGGCTTTAGAAGCTTCTGATAGGCTAATTGGAGGTGCACCTGTGGATGTATTTCAAGGCCTACCTTCAAACTCTGTGCCGCTTCGCTTGACATCATGGGAAAATCAAAAGAAATCAGCCAAGGCCTCAGAAAAAAAATTGTAGATCTCCACCAGTCTGGTTCATCCTTGGGAGAAATTTCCAAACGCCTGAAGGTACCACGTTCATCTGTACAAACCGTATGCAAGTATAAACACCATTGGACCACGCAGCCTTCATACCGCTCAGGAAGACGACGTGTTCTGCCTCCTACAGATTAACGTTATTTGGTGCAAAAAGTGCAAATCAATCCCAGAACAACAGCAAAGGACCTTGTGAAGATGCTGGAGGAAACAGGTATAAAAGTATCTATATCCACAGTAAAATTTGTCCTATATATCGACATAACCTGAAAGGCTGCTCCGCAAGGAAGAAGCCACTGCTCCAAAACCGCCGTAAAAAGCCAGACTATGGTTTGCAACTGCACATGGGGACAAAGATCGTACTTTTTGGAGAAATGTCCCCTGGTCTGATGAAACAAAAATGGAACTGTTTGGCCATAATGACCATCGTTATGTTTGGAGGAAAAAGGGGGTGGCTTGCAAGCCAAAGAACACCATCCCAACCGTGACGCACAGTGGTGGCAGCATCATGTTGTGGGGGTGCTTTGCTGCAGAAGGGACTGGTGCACTTCACAAAATAGATGGCATCATGAAGCAGGAAAATTATGTGGCTATATTGAAGCAACATCTCAAGACATCAGTCAGAAAGTTAAAGCTTGGCCGCAAATGGGTCTTCCAAATGTACAATGACCCCAAGCATACTTCCAAAGTTGTGACAAAATGGCTTAAGGACAACAAAGTCAAGGTATTGGAGTGGCCATCACAAAAGCCCTTACCTCAATCGAAAACTTGTGGGCAGAACTGAAAAAGCATGTGCGAGCAAGGAGGCCAACAAACCTGACCCAGTTACACCAGCTCTGTCAGGAGGAATGGGCCAAAATTCACCCAACTTATTGTGGGAAGCTTGTGGAAGGCTACCCGAAACGTTTGACCCAAGTTAAACAATTTAAAGGCAATGCTACCAAATACTAATTGAGTGTATGTTAACTTCTGACCCACTGGGAATGTGATGAAAGAAATAAAAGCTGAAATAAATAACTATTATTCTGACATTTCACATTCTTAAAATAAAGTGGTGATCCTAACGTTTTATTAGGATTCAATGTCAGGAATTGTGAAAACTGAGTTTAAATGTGTTTGGCTAAGGTGTATGTAAACTTCCGACTTCAACTGTATCAATTGATTTTTCAGTTTTGCCCAGCACCAACCAGTCTGGACAAGGCTCTTTAATGGGTCCAGCGATTGCTTTAGAACTAAAACAGCCCTATATGCTGCCATCTAAGAAGGGGTTAAAATGGATTCAACGTGATAGAAAATTGTAAATTAACCAAAAATGTAATGACAAAATTAATGACAAAATGAAAGGATGTGTTACAAAATCCATTCCAAATCATCCATTATGTTTTCAACAAGGCCCTTAATTAATACTGCAAGACAACAAGGCATGTAATTAATACTGTAAGACAACAAGGCAAAGAAATGTATTTTGTCTTAAATTGGGTCAAATCCAATACATCACAGATTGCAACACTCTGTATTTTCAAGCATTTTGGTGGCAGCATCATGTTATAGGTATGTATTTTTTTGCCAACTGCATCATGTTATGGGTATGTTTGTTACTGGCAGGGGTTGGAAACAAAATAATTTTCCAATCATTTCGTTTTGAACAGAACCATTATTATTTTTCGTTCCACTCCACTGTTCCGACCAGCAAAATAAAGTTCTGAACCGGTTCGAACCAAATAAAGTACAGATTTCTGTTCCTTTTTAAAACTCTGAAATCATACTTTTAAAAAAATACAACATTAAATTACTTCACCAATCAGCGCGGATAAAGCAGCTTGCTATGGAGCGGGTTAGCGATTTAATCTGTGTAGTAAAGTCGTTAAGAGCTAATTGTATGTTTCAGTAACAACGTGGTTTATCCATAATGAAAGACAAACACACACACACAGTGTCAAAGTGTAGAGTGAGAGATGCAACTTAAATTTTGAGGGGGAGAAGAGAGGATGGAAGAAGCTTGCCTTGAAGCGCTGGTCATCAAGTTATGACATGTATTATCTGAATTTGGCCCACAGAATTATACCAACAGAGGAGAGGCTTCTATGAAGGATCTTTGAATGTCTTTGAACTTCCGAGTTGGTTTAACGTTGGACCAGAGCAAACGTTGGGTAGATAGATAGAGAAAAAGTGTGTATGTGTGCAGAGCAGAGTATGTGTGCTGAGTTGAGCAGTCAGAAATTCCGCTCATTGCTCATGGAGTTCTGCTTCAGCACTCCTTTCCAACCGCTCCACTAAAAACCACTCGTTCACAGGAAGAAAAATTCACTCCATTCATTAAAATCACAATTAACCAACACCCATCCATTGTTGTGACTACCTGAACCTACCATTTTGTTTTGTAATATTGAAACCAAACCATGTGATTTGAATGAAAAGTATTTTTTTTAAAACATGTGAATGTAAAGAAAGGTGAATGTAAAGAAGTGCTTATTATTTCAAATAGGCTAAAGTCACATTAAACAGCATATAAACACTAAATAGGTCAGGAGCCAGACAGAGAGCCTAAGAAAAGGAATTATTCAGGCTATATTATTTCAATTATAGCCTACAAAGTCATTCATTGTGAAGCATTTGCGAGTATGACACACAAGGCTAGTAGGGAGTCAGGGATGTTAAGCGCTCAGCATTTAAACAACATTTTGTTGTATTAAATCATTATAGTCTATAAATTGTGCATACAGGCTGAGACTTATAGTAGTTAGAAATAAAGACACATTTAACGGAAAATGCCTTATTAAGCTCAGACTAGTGCCTTTGAATACATTTTTAGAAACGAGTTTGGACAGAGTCTGCGGCTTCAGGCTCATGTAATGGTGCCTGGAGAGCAGGCCAGCAGCGGAGAATATCCTCTCTGTGCTTGCTGTGCCACTGGGCATACTAAACACAGTTTGGCTACTTTGTTATCTACAGGTAGGACTAAAGAGTGAGGGCTTTGCATAGGCGCTATGTTGCGATTTCTGTGGGACTGGAAAGAAATGCCCGGAGCATAAAATAATGTTATTAACTGGTTCCCATGCTTTTAAAACAACGGTTCTGTTCCGGAACAGTGTAGATCACTTTCGTTTCCAGTTTGGGTTCTGTACCTCAAATCACTTGGTTATTTTCTGGTTTTCGATTCTGTTCCCTGAACCGGTTTCAACCCTTGGTCACTGGCAGTTTGTCAGCATCAAAAAATAAAGTAGCAAAGCCGAGGTAAAAAGTTAGAGGAAAACCTGTTGTAGTCTTCTGAATACCTAACCGAATAGAGATCTATATTTCAACCAGACAATTACACATTTTTATGCCAAAGACACACCAGAATGGCTTTCCAAGCAGTGTTAGGGGTTCCTGAGGGGTCCAGTCTCAGTCCTACTTGAAAATTTGAGAAGGTTTGAATATTGCTGTCCACCAATTGCTGGCCATCAATAACCTCCAACCAAATGTACTGAGCGTTAGCAATTTTGATAAAAACAATGCATATACAGTGCCTTGCGAAAGTATTCGGCCCCCTTGAACTTTGCGACCTTTTGCCACATTTCAGGCTTCAAACATAAAGATATAAAACTGTATTTTTTTGTGAAGAATCAACAACAAGTGGGACACAATCATGAAGTGGAACGACATTTATTGGATATTTCAAACTTTTTTAACAAATCAAAAACTGAAAAATTGGGCGTGCAAAATTATTCAGCCCCCTTAAGTTAATACTTTGTAGCGCCACCTTTTGCTGCGATTACAGCTGTAAGTCGCTTGGGGTATGTCTCTATCAGTTTTGCACATCGAGAGACTGAAATTTTTTCCCATTCCTCCTTGCAAAACAGCTCGAGCTCAGTGAGGTTGGATGGAGAGCATTTGTGAACAGCAGTTTTCAGTTCTTTCCACAGATTCTCGATTGGATTCAGGTCTGGACTTTGACTTGGCCATTCTAACACCTGGATATGTTTATTTTTGAACTATTCCATTGTAGATTTTGCTTTATGTTTTGGATCATTGTCTTGTTGGAAGACAAATCTCCGTCCCAGTCTCAGGTCTTTTGCAGACTCCATCAGGTTTTCTTCCAGAATGGTCATGTATTTGGCTACATCCATCTTCCCATCAATTTTAACCATCTTCCCTGTCACTGCCTGGTGTGTTCCTTGTTCTTCATGATGCTCTCTGCGCTTTTAACGGACCTCTGAGACTATCACAGTGCAAGTGCATTTATACGGAGACTTGATTACACACAGGTGGATTGTATTTATCATCATTAGTCATTTAGGTCAACATTGGATCATTCAGAGATCCTCACTGAACTTCTGGAGAGAGTTTGCTGCACTGAAAGTAAAGGGGCTGAATAATTTTGCACGCCCAATTTTTCAGTTTTTGATTTGTTAAAAAAGTTTGAACTATCCAATAAATGTCGTTCCGCTTCATGATTGTGTCCCACTTGTTGTTGATTCTTCACAAAAAAATACAGTTTTATATCTTTATGTTTGAAGCCTGAAATGTGGCAAAAGGTCGCAAAGTTCAAGGGGGCCGAATACTTTCGCAAGGCACTGTATGTTTCCCTAAGAGTTGTTCAAAGTTGGCAGTATCAGTCAAAAGTATTCACATTTGTAATCACTGCCAAAGGTGCTTCAACCAAGTACTAATGCAATCAAGACATCATTGTTTCTATGTTTTATTCATTTTGAAAATGTTCTATTGTCTCTATTTTAAAATGTGGCGTAGTATATGTAGATCAGTAGAAAAAAAATGTAATTACATTTTTTTGATTATATTTTGAGGCAGCAAAATGTGAAAACTGTGCAAGGGGTCTGTAGACTTTCACTAGGCACTGTAGCTAGATGTCATATGCCTCTAATTACCACCAAGTACAGCAGCTGGAGGAGGATTCAGCTGGATTCTGCACGCGCTTTCATTAGTGCATAAATTGTACATGCAAATATTATCCAGCAGAAACCTAATCAGCAGTGATGGAGTGGTGGCTGAGACCCAAGAGGCAGTTTCAGAGGGTGCCTGTGAGGGATTTGTACAAACAGAGGCTTCCTTATT
This sequence comes from Oncorhynchus clarkii lewisi, assembly GCF_045791955.1. NCBI lineage: Eukaryota > Metazoa > Chordata > Actinopteri > Salmoniformes > Salmonidae > Oncorhynchus > Oncorhynchus clarkii. Next base: position 24,309,894 of record NC_092172.1, on the reverse strand, counting down.
TCAAGCTGAGTACTACATCTCTCAGCTTTACAACAGTGTGTGTGTGTGTGTGTGTGTTGGTTCAACAGGAAGTGAATGGGGGCATTGGCTGCTTCCCAGTATTGATTGGGTCTGATGTGACTGTGTTCAGTTTGAGGAGCAGCCCCCTGACTGACATTCAAATCTCATTCACACTTTTATGGTGCACTCCTCAAAAAGGGGGGAGAATGGGGGGAGCACACGCATAAAAAGTCCTCAAAGCTTCTACTGTGTGACACAAACATCTGTGTGCTTTTTACTGAAAATGACTCTTATGTCTTGAATTATACATCTGCAGTCTATTTGCACCCAGCCCTGTCCTCCACTTCTCATCAGATAGAATATATCTGCCAAAAGGAACACGAGGTCAAGGAAACTGTGGTAATGTCTGTCCAACAACACAAGGTGTTTGTCATCACTGCCAAGAAAGAGTAAGATATAGTTTGGGTTTGTGTGGGGCTTCCTAGATCAATACATGTGACAGACTAGTGTTATTCAGCAACATAAGGCATTGCACCAAATCAAATCAAATTATATTGGTCACATACATGTGTTTAGCAGATGTTTTTGCGAGTGTAGCAAAATGCTTGTGTTTCCAGCTCTGACAGTGGAGTAATCGCTAACAAGTAATATCTAACAATTTCACAACATACAGTCATGGCCAAAAGTTTTGAGAATGACACAAATATTAATTTCCACAAAGTTTGCTGCTTCAGTGTCGTTAGATATTTTTGTCAGATGTTACTATGGAATGCTGAAGTTTAATTACTAGCATTTCATAAGTGTCAAAGGCTTTTATTGACATGAAGTTGATGCAGAGAGTCAATATTTGCAGTGTTGACCCTTCTTTTTCAAGACCTCTGCAATCCGCCCTGGCATGCTGTCAATTAGCTTCTGGGCCACATCCTGACTGATGGCAGCCCATTCTTGCATAATCAATGCTTGGAGTTTGTCAGAATTTGTGGGTTTTTGTTTGTCCACCCGCCTCTTGACGATTGACCACAAGTTCTCAATGGGATTAAGGTCTGGGGAGTTTCCTGGCCATGGTTTGTTCTCCGAGCAAATTAGTTATCATTTTTGCCTTATGGCAAGGTGCTCCATCATGCTGGAAAAGGCATTGTTTGTCAACTGTTCCTGGATGGTTGGGAGAAGTTGCTCTCGGAGGATGTGTTGGTACCATTCTCTATTCATGGCTGTGTTCTTAGGCAAAATTGTGAGTGAGCCCACTCCCTTGGCTGAGAAGCAACCCCCCACATGAATGGTCTCAGGATGCTTTACTGATGGCACGACACTGGACTGATGGTAGCGCTCACCTTGTCTTCTCCGGATAAGCTTTTTTCCAGATGCCCCAAACAAAATCGGAAAGGGGATTCATCAGAGAAAATTACTTTACCCCAGTCCTCAGCAGTGCAATCCCTGTACCTTTTGCAGAATATCAGTCTGTCCCTGATGTTTTTCCTGGAGAGAAGTGGCTTCTTTGCTGCCCTTCTTGGCACCAAGGCATCCTCCAAAAGTCTTCGCTTCACTGATTGAGTTGGAGACGTGCTTGGCCACTCAGTCATGGGTGAACAGGGAGTACAGGAGAGGGCTGAGCACACACCCTTGTGGGGTGCCAGTGTTTCCTACCTTCACTACCTGGGGGTGGCCCGTCAGGAAGTCCAGGACCCAGTAGCACAAGGCGGGGGTCAGACCCAGGGACTCAAGCTAAATGATGAGCTTGGAAGGTACTATGGTGTTGAATGCTGAGCTATAGTCAATGAACAGAATTTTTACATAGGTATTCCTCTTATCTAGATGGGATAGGGCAGTGTGCAGTGTGATGCGATTGCATCGTCTGTGGACCTATTGGGGCAGTAAGCAAATTGGAGTGGGTCCAGGGTGACAGGTAAGGTAGAGGTGATATGATCCTTGACTAGTCTCTCAAAGCACTTCATGATGACAGAAGTGAGTGCCACATGGCGATAGTCATTTAGTTCAGTTACCTTTGCTTTCTTGGGTACAGGAACAATTGTGGCCATCTTGAAGCATGTGGGAACAGCAGACTGGGATAGGGAGAGATTGAATATGTCCGTAAACACACCAGCTAGCTGGTCTGCGCATCCTCTAAGGACGCGGATAGGGATGCTGTCTGGGCCGGCAGCCTTGTGAGGGTTAACACGCTTGAATGTCTTACTCATGTCGGAGGAGACCCCACAGTCCTTGGTAGCGGGCCGCATCGGTGGCACTGTGTTATCTTCAAAGCGGGCGAAGGTGTTTAGCTTATCCGGAAGCAAGACGTCAGTGTCCACAACGTAGCAGGTTTTTCCTTTTGTAATCCGTGATTGTCTGTAGACCCTGCCACATACATCTCATGTCTGAGCCGGTGAATTGCGACTCCACTTCGTCTCTATGCTGACGTTTTGCCTGTTTGGTTGACATGCGGAAGGAATAACTACACTGTTTGTATTCTGTCATATTCCCAGTCACCTTGCCATGGTTAAATGCAGTGGTTCGCGCTTTCAGTTTTGCGCAAATGCTGCCATCTATCCACGGTTTCTGGTTAAGGTAGGTTTTAATAGTACAGGGGGTACAATATCTCCCATACACTTCCTGATAAACTCAGTCACCGTGTCAGTATATACGTTGTTATTCTCTGAAGCTACCTGGAACATATCTCAGTCCGCATGATAAAAACCATCTTGAAGCGTGGATTCCGATTGGTCAGACCAGCTTTGGATAATCCTTAGCAAGGGTACTTCCTGTTTGAGTTTCTGCCTATAGGGAGGGAGGAGCAAAATGGAGTCGTGGTCAGATTTGCTGAAAGGAGAGGGGGCCTTGTAAGCAACCTGAAAGTTGGAGTAACAGTGGTCGAGTGTTTTAGCAGCACGACTACTACAGTCGATATGTTGATAGAACTTTGGGAGCCTTTTCCTCAAATTTGCTTTGTTAAAATCCCCAGCCACAATAAATGCAGCCTCGGTATATGTGGTTTCCAGTTTGCATAAAGTCCAGTGAAGTTTAATTGGTCTAATTGGTTTGTGGTCTAATTTGATTGAGAGGTATTCTAGGTTGGGTGAATCAAAGGACTTTAGTTCCTGTATGTTATCACAATTAGACCATGAGTCGTTAATCATGAAACATATACCCCCGCCCTCCTCCTTCCCGGAGAGATATTTATTCCTGTCTGCGCGATGAACTGAGAACCCAACTGGCTGGACGGACTCAGACAGTATATCCCGAGAGAGCCATGTTTCCGTGAAACAGAGTATGTTACAATCCCTGATGTCTTGCTGGAAAGAAGCCCTCGCCCTGAGCTCGTCAACTTTATTATCCAGAGACTGAACATGTGCAAATAATATACTCTGAAGCTATGCGTGGTGTGCGTAAAGTCGGGCAGAGAAGACTGCTCCGAGTACCTCCCCTTCGCCAGGTGGTTTTGGGTCGGTTTCTGGAATCAATTCAATCGCCCTGGGGTTGCGAACAAAGAATCTGCTTCGGGAAAGTCATATTCCTGGTCGTAATGCTGGTGAGTTACCGCCGCTCTGATATCCAATAGTTCTTCCCGGCTGTATGTAATAACATAAAATGTTCTGGACTAAAACAATGTAATACATAAAAAAACAAATACTGCAAGTTTCCTAAGAGCGAGAAGCGAGGCAGCCCTCTCTGTCGACGCCATTCCATATGTGATGTACTGTGGTCTACACTACTGTATGTTTACATGGTGGCATTAATGGCATTAATCCATCAGAATCAATGATATTTTCAACCACATGGGCTAAATGAGCACACTAGGAAAAGCTAAATATGGATCAACTTGGTCAGTCAATCCCCCCATGGTGATGGATGGCTATTGCTTTTAATAGGACTTATTTTTACTCTACAATACAGAATTAAATGTAATCCCTTTTTAGATTTAATTTTGAGGCAGAAAAACCTGAACACTGTGCAAGGGGTGTGTAGACTTTCCCTAGGCACTGTAGCTAGATGTCATATGCTTCTAATTACTACCAAGTACAGCAGTTGGAGGAGGATTCAGCTGGATTCTGCATGCACTTTCATTAGAGTATGAATTCTACATGCAAATATTATCCAGCAGAAACCTAATCAGCAGTGATGGAGTGGTGGCTGAGACCCAAGAGGCAGTTTCAGAGGGTGCCTGTGAGGGATTTGTACAAACAGAGGCTTCCTTATTTCAGGCTGAGTACTACATCTCTCAGCTTTACAACTGTGTGTGTGTGTGTGTGTGTGTGTGTGTGTGTGTGTGTGTGTGTGTGTGTGTGTGTGTGTCACTTTCAACAGGAAAACAATGGGAGTGTTGGCTGCTACCCAGTGTTAATTGTCTGATGTGACTGGGGGGAGGGGGGCACAGAGCAGGCACACGCATAAAAAGTCCACAAAGCTTCTACTGTGTGACACAAATGTCTGTGTGCTTTTACTGAAAATTACTGTTACGTCTCGACTTATACAGTCTATTTGCCCTGTGCTCCACTTCTAATCAGAGAGCATTTGTCTACCAAAAGGAACACGAGGTCAAGGAGACTGTGGTGTTGTCTGCCCAACAACACAACGTGCTGGTCATCACAACCAACAGTAATATTTAGATTGGGTTTGTCTGAAGCTTCAGACAGAGATCAAGACATGTGACAAATCAGCGAAAGCAAAACCCTTCTGCATCTAATTCTAGTCCTATATTATTCAAGGATGTCATTAGAATGATGAAGATAAGGACAACAAAACATAATTAATTTAACTGTTGAAAGAGAGGATGGAATGAAGCAACAGAGAAAGAGGTAGGCTAATAACATTAGGGGAAATATTATGAAAGGTATATATGCGTCCCACTACTAGTTATACAAATAGGCTGTATTATATTTCTAAATTAAAATCACATTCGCTAGCCTATACTTGTAAATTTGTAGGTCGCATGTGCTGCACCAGAATCGCATGTTCTCTCTGCTTTATCATGGTTTGAACGATGCCCATAATTCCAGTCCATATAATTAAGTATAATACAATACAGTAACAGTGCACACAAGATTAGCCTACTAGAGCTAGTTTTATTTATTTACCCAAGAAAGCATATAACTAGCTAGATCTATGGGCTTTTATGTTTTTTTGTCGTGCGTAATGTGCAGTAGCCTATATCATATACAGTGCATTCAGACCCCTTACCTTTTCCCACATTGTAACATTTTGTTACACTTTATTCTAAAGTGGATTAAATTCACTTTTTCCCTCATCAATCACACAATAGACCATAATGACAAAGTGAAAACAGTTTTTTTTAAATGTTTGCAAATGTATTAAAAATAAAAAACAGAAATACCTTATTTACATAAGTATTCAGACCCTTTCCTGAGACTCGAAATTGAGCTCATTGGTGTACTTTAGTAGTAGTTTGCCTGATTCACGCAGTCTCCTCTGAACAGTTGATGTTGAGATTTGTCTGTTACTATGAGACCCGAAATTGAGCTCAGGTGCATCCTGTTTCCATTGATCATCCTTGAGATGTTTCTACAACGTAATTGGAGTCCACCTGTGGTAAATTCAATTGATTGGACATGATTTGGAAAGACACACACCTGTCTATATAAGGTCCCACAGTTGACAGTGCATGTCAGAGCAAAAACCAAGACATGAAGGAAGGAATTGCCCATAGAGCGCCGAGACAGGATTGTGTCGAGGCACAGACCTGGGGAAGGGTACCAAAAAAATTCTGTAGCATTGAAGGTCCCCAAGAACACAGTGGTCTCCATCATTCTTAAATGGAAGATTGGAACCACCAAGACTCTTTTTAGAGCTGGCCGCCCGGACAAACTGAACAACTGGGGGAGAAGGGCCTTGGTCAGGGAGGTGAACAAGCTCTGACAGAGCTCCAGAGTTCCTCAGTGAAGATGGGAGAACCCTCCAGAAGGACAACCATCTCTGCAGCACTCCACCAATCAGGCCTTTATGTTAGAGTGGCTGGACGGACGCCACTCCTCAGTAAAAGGCACATGGCAGCCCGCTTGGACTTTGCCAAAAGGCACCCAAAAAACAAGATTCTATGGCCTGATGAAACCAAGATTGAACTATTTGGCCTGAATGTCAAGCGTCACATCTGGAGGAAACCTGGCACCATCCCTATGGTGAAGCATGGTGATAGCAGCATTATGCTGTGGGAATGTTTTTCAGCGGCAGGGCCTGGAAAACTAGTCAAGATTGAGGGATAGATGAACAGAGCAAAGTACAGAGAGATCCTTGATGAAAACCTGCTTCAAAGCGCTCAGAACCTCAGATTGGGGTGAAGGTTCACCTTCCAACAAGACAACGACCCAAAGCACACAGCCAAGACAGGAGTGGCTTCGACTGTCCTTGAGTGTCCCAGCCAGAGTCCGGACTTGAACCCGATCTAACTTCTCTGGAGAGACCTGAAAATAGCTGTACAGTGACGCTCCCCATCCAACCTGACACAGCTTGAGAGGATCTGCTGAGAAGAATGGGAAAAACTTCCCAAATACAGATGTGCCAAGCTTGTAGCGTTATACCCAAGAAGACTCAAGTCTGTAATCGCTGCCAAATGTGCTTCAACAAAATACTGAGTCAAGGGTCTGAATATTAATGTAAATGTGATAGTTTTTTTATTTGTAATACATTTGCAAACATTTCTAAAAACCTGTTTTTGCTTAGTCATTATGGTATATTGTGTGAAGATTGATGAGGGAAAACTATTTACTCCATTTTAGAACAAGGCTGTAACGTAACAAAATGTGGAAAAAGTTAAGGAGTCCAAATTCTTTCCAAATTAACTGTATGTATTAGATTATGGCACAATCATTTGGGCTTGGACTCATTAAAGTTCTTCAATGTAGGGCTCATAAAATGTATGGCCCATCAGGCTCAGGTAGCATCAGGCTGTGAGTAGGTAGGTAACCAGTCTAAATGCCCATCGCCCTGTAGCAATCATATCTTTAGCCATAAAAGGCTTTGAAAGGCTGGTCATGGCTCACATCAACACCATCATCCCAGAATTCTGGACCCACCCCAATTCTGGACCCATGCAAAAGACTGCAGGTGTCACAGTAATTTACCGTTAACATAAACATGTTTCGCATCTCCACGCCTTCACTTACACAAGCTGCTGATGCACGCCTTTGGAACATCTACATTTAAAAAGGTTGAATAAATCAATTGAATACACACCATCACAATAAATCCATTATTTATTTTAGGCAGGTCTAAAGAATCTTTATGATATTAATAAATTGTATTTCAGAACAGAATGAGACTGTATATGCTTATAAGTCCTGTGCCATTGTATAGTAAGAAGTATAATTGAACTTAGCTGAATAACATAGAAAGGATATTTTGGTCCATTCCGGAGTGAGTGCGCATATGAAGTGGCTATGTTGAGCGTAAAATCACATGAAGCCTGTCCTATACGCTAGATTTAGAGTTATTTGTCAACTTCCGTTGTGAATGATACAAACATTAGAATGCCTTAGAAATCAAAAGATATATGGGCTGCATGATGCGACTACTGGGTATTGATGATTTAAGAAAAAAAGCTTGCGCTCTGTTCCTTTCCTCAGGCTACACACACTGTTCTCTTTTCAAGAAGAGACACCGATACAGGGGAGGCAGGTACAGGTGCCTTGTGAGAATTTGTGTCAGAGTGGGTAACCCTCCTCTACCATCCGTCCTATTGGCCAACGTGCATCAGTGGAGAATAAACTGGATGAGCTCCGTTCAAGACTATCCTACCAACGGGACTTTAAAAACTGTAATATCTTATGTTTAACGGAGTCCTGGCTGAACGACGACATGGATAATACACAGTGTTTTCCATTCATCGTCAAGACAGAACAGCTGCCTCTGGTAAGACATGTGGTGGCAGTTGTAGCTCAAAATGTAATATGAAGGAAGTCTCAAGGTTTTGCTCATCTGAGGTATCTCATGATAAGCTATAGACAACACTATTTTCCAAGAGAGTTTTCATCAATATTTTTCATAGCTGTCTATTTACCACCACATACAAATGTTGGCACTAAGATCACACTCAACGAGCTGTATAAGGCAATAAGCAAACAAGAAAATGCTCACCCAGAGGCAGCAATCCTAGTGGCCGGGAACTTTAATGCAGGGAAACTTAAATCCGTTTTACCTCATTTCTATGTGCAACCAGTGAGAACCCCCCCGCCCCCCCTCCCGTACAAAGCTCCCCATCGCGCTCCAGTTGGCAAATCTGACCATATTTCTATCCTTCGGATTCCTGCTTCCAAGCAAAAACAAAAAACTGTAGCCCTGAAGTGCTTTGAAAGGCTTGTCACGGCTCACAACACCATCTTCCCAGAAACCCTAGACCCACTCCAATTTGTATACCGGCCCAACAGATGCACAGATGATGCAATCTCTATTGCACGCCACACTTCCCTTTCCCACCTGGACAAAAGGAACACCTACGTGAGAATGCTATTCATTGACTGCAGCTCAGCACCATAGTGCCTTCAAAGCTCATCACTAAGCTAAGGACCCTGGGACTAAATGCCTCACTCTGCAACTGGATCCTGGACTTCCTGACGGGCTTCCCACAGGGTAGGCAACACATCTTTCACGGTGATCCTCAACTAAATCAAATCAAATTTTATTTGTCACATACACATGGTTAGCAGATGTTAATGCGAGTGTAGCAAAATGCTTGTGCTTCTAGTTCCGACAATGCAATAATAACCAACAAGTAATCTAGCTATCAATTCCAAAACTACTACCTTATAGACACAAGTGTAAGGGGATAAAGAATATGTACATAAAGATATATGAATGAGTGATGGTACAGAGCGGCATAGGCAAGATACAGTAGATGGTATTGAGTACAGTATATACATATGAGATGAGTATGTAAACAAAGTGGCATAGTTAAAGTGGCTAGTGATACATGTATTACATAAAGATGCAGTAGATGATATAGAGTACAGTATATACGTATACATATGAGATGATTAATGTAGGGTGTGTAAACATTATATTAGGTAGCATTGTTTAAAGTGGCTAGTGATATATTTTACATCATTTCCCATCAATTCCCATTATTAAAGTGGCTGGAGTTGAGTCAGTGTGTTGGCAGCAGCCACTCAATGTTAGTGGTGGCTGTTTAACAGTCTGATGGCCTTGAGATTGAAAAACACCTTCTGTCTCTCGGTCCCAGCTTTGATGCACCTGTACTGACCTCGCCTTCTGGATGATAGTGGGGTGAACAGGCAGTGGCTCGGGTGGTTGTTGTCCTTGATGATCTTTATGGCCTTCCTGTGACATCGGGTGGTGTAGGTGTCCTGGAGGGCAGGTAGTTTGCCCCCGGTGATGCGTTGTGCAGACCTCACTACCCTCTGGAGAGCCTTACGGTTGTGGGCGGAGCAGTTGCCGTACCAGGCGGTGATACAGCCCGACAGGATGCTCTCAATTGTGCATCTGTAGAAGTTTGTGAGTGCTTTTGGTGACAAGCCGTATTTCTTCAGCCTCCTGAGGTTGAAGAGGCGCTGCTGCGCCTTCTTCACCATGCTGTCTGTGTGGGTGGACCAATTCAGTTTGTCTGTGATGTGTACGCCGAGGAACTTAAAACTTACTACCCTCTCCACTACTGTTCCATCGATGTGGATAGGGGGGTGTTCCCTCTGCTGTTTCCTGAAGTCCACAATCATCTCCTTTGTTTTGTTGACGTTGAGTGTGAGGTTATTTTCCTGACACCACACTCCGAGGGCCCTCACCTCCTCCCTGTAGGCCGTCTCGTCGTTGTTGGTAATCAAGCCTACCACTGTTGTGTCGTCCGCAAACTTGATGATTGCGTTGGAGGCGTGCGTGGCCACACAGTCGTGGGTGAACAGGGAGTACAGGAGAGGGCTCAGAACGCACCCCCAGTGTTGAGGATCAGCGGGGTGGAGATGTTGTTGCCTACCCTCACCACCTGGGGGCGGCCCGTCAGGAAGTCCAGTACCCAGTTGCACAGGGCAGGGTCGAGACCCAGGGTCTCGAGCTTGATGACGAGCTTGGAGGGCACTATGGTGTTAAATGCCGAGCTGTAGTCGATGAACAGCATTCTCACATAGGTATTCCTCTTGTCCAGATGGTTTAGGGCAGTGTGCAGTGTGGTTGAGATTGCATTGTCTGTGGTCCTATTTGGGCGGTAAGCAAATTGGAGTGGGTCTAGGGTGTCAGGTAGGGTGGAGGTGATATGGTCCTTGACTAGTCTCTCAAAGCACTTCATGATGACGGATGTGAGTGCTACGGGGCGGTAGTCGTTTAGCTCAGTTACCTTAGCTTTCTTGGGAACAGGAACAATGGTGGCCCTCTTGAAGCATGTGGGAACAGCAGACTGGTATAGGGATTGATTGAATATGTCCGTAAACACACCGGCCAGCTGGTCTGCGCATGCTCTGAGGGCGCGGCTGGGGATGCCGTCTGGGCCTGCAGCCTTGCGAGGGTTAACACGTTTAAATGTCTTACTCACCTCGGCTGCAGTGAAGGAGAGACCGCATGTTTTCGTTGCAGGCCGTGTCAGTGGCACTGTATTGTCCTCAAAGCGGGCAAAAAAGTTATTTAGTCTGCCTGGGAGCAAGACATCCTGGTCCGTGACTGGGCTGGATTTCTTCCTGTAGTCCGTGATTGACTGTAGACCCTGCCACATGCCTCTTGTGTCTGAGCCGTTGAATTGAGATTCTACTTTGTCTCTGTACTGGCGCTTAGCTTGTTTGATAGCCTTGCGGAGGGAATAGCTGCACTGTTTGTATTCGGTCATGTTACCAGACACCTTGCCCTGATTAAAAGCAGTGGTTCGCGCTTTCAGTTTCACACGAATGCTGCCATCAATCCACGGTTTCTGGTTAGGGAATGTTTTAATCGTTGCTATGGGAACGACATCTTCAACGCACGTTCTAATGAACTCGCACACCGAATCAGCGTATTCGTCAATGTTGTTATCTGACGCAATACGAAACATTTCCCAGTCCACGTGATGGAAGCAGTCTTGGAGTGTGGAGTCAGCTTGGTCGGACCAGCGTTGGACGGACCTCAGCGTGGGAGCCTCTTGTTTTAGTTTCTGTCTGTAGGCAGGGATCAACAAAATGTCGTGGTCAGCTTTTCCGAAAGGGGGGCGGGGCAGGGCCTTATATGCGTCGCGGAAGTTAGAGTAACAATGATCCAAGGTCTTTCCACCCCTGGTTGCGCAATCGATATGCTGATAAAATTTAGGGAGTCTTGTTTTCAGATTAGCCTTGTTAAAATCCCCAGCTACAATGAATGCAGCCTCCGGATAAATCGTTTCCAGTTTGCAGAGAGTTAAATAAAGTTCGTTCAGAGCCATCGATGTGTCTGCTTGGGGGGGGATATATACGGCTGTGATTATAATCGAAGATAATTCTCTTGGTAGATAATGCGGTCTACATTTGATTGTGAGGAATTCTAAATCAGGTGAACAGAAGGATTTGAGTTCCTGTATGTTTCTTTCATCACACCATGTCACGTTGGCCATGAGGCATACGCCCCCGCCCCTCTTCTTACCAGAAAGATGTTTGTTTCTGTCAGCGCGATGCGTGGAGAAACCCGTTGGCTGCACCGCTTCGGATAGAGTCTCTCCAGTGAGCCATGTTTCAGTGAAGCAAAGGACGTTACAGTCTCTGATGTCCCTCTGGAATGCTACCCTTGCTCGGATTTCATCAACCTTGTTGTCAAGAGACTGGACATTGGCAAGAAGAATGCTAGGGAGTGGTGCACGGTGTGCCCGTCTCCGGAGTCTGACCAGAAGACCGCCTCGTTTCCCTCTCTTTCGGAGTCGTTTTTTTGGGTCGCTGCATAGGATCCACTCCGTTGTCCTGTTTGTAAGGCAGAACACAGGGTCCGCGTCGCAAAAAACATATTCTTGGTCGTACTGATGGTGAGTTGACGCTGATCTTATATTCAGTAGTTCTTCTCGACTGTATGTAATGAAACCTAAGATGACCTGGGGTACTAATGTAAGAAATAACACGTAAAAAAACAAAAAACTGCATAGTTTCCTAGGAACGCGAAGCGAGGCGGCCATCTCTGTCGGCGCTGCTCCTGCTGCCGCTGCCTGTCACCACGCCGCTTGGTCCTGTTGTGGTGGGTGATTCTGTCACGGCTTTCTTCTGTTGAAGGAGAGGCGGACCAAAACGCAGCGTGGTTATTTTGATACACCTTTAATAAAGATGAAAATAGAACAATATACAAGAACCGTAAAACCGAAAACAGCCCTATCTGGTGTAACAAACACAAAGACAGGAACAATCACCCACAAAACCCAACACCAAACAGGCTACCTAAATATGACTAACACCTGCCTCTGATTGAGAACCATATCAGGCCCAAACACAGAAACAGACAAACAAGACATCCAACATAGAATGCCCACTTAGATCACACCCTGACCAAACAAAACATAGAAACATACAAAGCAAACTATGGTCAGGGTGTGACACTAAGAAGTTATTAATACATCAATCAAATCAATTTAGCCTCAAATAAATAATGAAACATGTTCAATTTGGTTTAAATAATGCAAAACAAAGTGTTGGAGAAGAAAGTAAAAATGCAATATGTGCCATGTAAAAAAGCTAATGTTTAAGTTCATTGCTCAGAACATGAGAACATATGAAAGCTGGTGGTTCCTTTTAACATGAGTCTTCAATATTCCCAGGTAAGAAGTTTTAGGTTGTAGTTATTATAGGAATTATATGACTATTTCTCTCTATACCATTTGCATTTCATATACCTTTGACAATTGGATGTTCTTATAGGCACTTTAGTATTGCCAGTGTAACAGTATAGTTTCCGTCCCTCTCCTCACCCCTACCTGGGCTCGAACCAGGATCACATCGAAAACAGCCACCCTCGAAGAATCGTTATCCATTGCTCCGCAAATGCCGCAGCCCTTGCAGAGCAAGGGGAACAACTACTTCAAGGTCTCAGAGCGAGTGCCGTCACCGATTGAAACGATATTAGCGCGCACCCCGCTAACTAGCTAGCCATTTCACATCGGTTACACCAGCCTAATCTCGGAGTTGATAGGCTTGAAGCACAACGAAGAGCTGCTGGCAAACGCACGAAAGTGCTGTTTGAACGAATGCTTATGAGCCTGCTGCTGCCTACCACCGCTCAGTCAGACTGCTCAATCAAATATCAAATCATAGACTTAATTATAACATAATAACACACAGAAATATGAGCCTTAGGTCATTAATATGGTCAAATCCGGAAACTATAATTTAGAAAACACAACGTTTATTCTTTCAGTGAAATACAGAACCGTTCATTATTTTATCTAACGGGTGGCATCCCTAAGTAAATACTGCTGTTACATTGTACAACCTTCAATGTTATGTCATAATTATGTACAATTCTGGCAAATTAATTATGGTCTTTGTTAGGAATAAATGGTCTTCACACAGTTCGCAAAGAGCCAGGCGGCCCAAACTGCTGCATATACCCTGACTGCTTGCACGGAACGCAAGAGGAGTGACACAATTTCCCTAGTTAAAAGAAAGTCATGTGTGTATTGATTTTAAAAGAAAAGCATGGATGTTTATGGTTAGGTACACATTGGTGCAACAACAGTGCTTTTTTTGCGAATTTGCTTGTTAAATCATCACCCGTTTGGAGAAGTAAGCTGTGATTCGATGAGAAATTAACAGGCACCGCATCGATTATATGCAATGCAGGACAAGCTAGATAAACTAGTAATATCCTCAACCATGTGTAGTTAACTAGTGATTATGTTATGATTGTTTTTTATAAGATACGTTTAATGCTAGCTAGCAACTTACCTTGGCTTCTTGCTGCACTCGCGTAACAGGTAGTCAGCCTGCCATGCAGGCTCCTCGTGGAGTGCAATGCAAGGCGGGTGGTTAGAGCATTGAACTAGTAACCGAAAGGTTGCAAGATCGAATCCCTGAGCTGACACTGTAAAAATCTGTTGTTCTGCCCCTGAACAAGGCAGTTAACCCACCGTTCCTAGGCTGTCATTGAAAATAAGAATGTGTTCTTAACTGACTTGCCCAGTTAAATAAATAAAACATATTTTATTTATTTCACCTTTATTTAGCCAGGTAGGCTAGTTGAGAACAAGTTCTCATTTACAACTGCGACCTGGCCAAGATAAAGCATAGCAGTGTGAACAGATAACAACACAGAGTTACACATGGAGTAAACAATAAACAAGTCAATAACAAAGTGGAAGGTAAAAAAAAATAAAAAATCTAATGTCAAGGCTGGCATTATTGCTTCCCACCACTACACAATGGCCACAAAATATACTGTGGTCTGTAGTCTGTTTCATGGAGCCATTAATCCATCAGAATCAATGGTGTTTTCAACCACATGGGATAAATGAGCACACTAGGAAAAGCTCAAATCGGTTTGTCTATTTTTGAATGGAGGGGTCATGTAGAAGCTAAGCAACCGTTTCAACAATGAAGGATCAGCTTGGTCAGTCAATCCCACCCAATGGTGATGGATGGCTATTGCTTTTTATAGACTTATTTTTACTCTGCAACACAGATCAATGCAATGGTAACACTAATAACATCCTTCCTATCTCCCTCTTCCCTAGATAGAACTAGGCTGCTCACATGCACAACCTCCCTTCTATTCATATGCAAAAAATGCTTCAGGATAATGCATCTATAGCAATGTGTTCCATGGTTGTCACAGCAGACAACAGTGTGTTTAGCAGGCCTGCGTGGGCAGAGTGGAGACATGAAGCGAAGAGAGGCTCACTTTTATTAGAGGACGTTAATCTAGTTTTGCAGTCATGATTACCAGTCAGAACTTGGGCCCGCAGACTACACACACACACAAACACATAAAACGCGAACACCCACACCAGACACCCTATATCAACACAGCCCCCCCTAACTCATCTCTCAGTGCCAAACAGAAACATGCATAAAACATGATTTGGATTAGGAAATGTCAGGCTGGATGAAACAGTGTCCCGATGTCCCAGTGAGGCTGGAGATGGACTGCCTCTACTCCCAACAGTTCCTTGGATAATTCCAGGGATACTTACTGCAGCAGGATAAATAATAACAGGGATATACAGAGAAAACCAAGGATGTGGAGCAAACAACAGGTATTGTTGCTAAGGATGGCAGGTGCAAATGTTTGATTCCTCAATTTGTTGGATTCTGCAGCTTCGCTGAAGCAGGTACAAATTGTGGATTCTCAGGGTTCATTTCTGGGTTCTTTTTGACACTAGTTTGAGTAGATCAAGCAGTCTGTTATTTCAGAGACAAGGTACAGGTAGTTCTCTTATCACCAGCCACCACCTCAGCCACTCACATCTCACACGCAGACAGACAGATTGCTGCTCCAGATCACACTCACACCCCACCCCCTGCAGACAGACAGATGAGGGGGGGGGGGGGGGGGTGTAAAAACGAGAGTGCCATCTTGACAAGTGGAATACAGTATCTCTGCCCTATGTCTATCTTTAGAGGGCATTACGTGAACATCTCACACTTTCTCAGCTGATGCAGACATTTCCATTCCCATTGTTTCATCGTCGTGGTTTCCAATTTCCCTATAATCTTCCTCCAGAACTGAACCAGTCTACATCACATTCTAAATGGGAAATCTACTAAAGTCTGGGGAACCAACAGGGAAGAAACACCACAAATGACATGGATGTCGACTGACCACCATCTTCTTTCTCAGATGGGAGAGAAACAGGCAAAAGTCTACAAAAGAGTGAACGGTACATCTTCAACTTGGTGAATAAAATGTTTGATACATTTATTTCTGTTGTAACTGTTAATTTGTTTTATCTCATGTCAACACACCCTTGTTGAACATTTATTCAGATATTTATGTAAACAAAACTCATATTTCATTATTTTATAAAGTCCTAACTTCCCGTTGGAGAGGATTACGCACAAGATGCTTTTTCCTAGTTATGTGGCAGCAGTTTCCATGGTTGCAAACAATGTTGCATGGTTGTTAAGGCAATGTCATTAAATATGAGACACCCATAGATAATATGAAGATAAATACTTAATTCTACTCTCACAGACTATCAAATCGTGACCGTCTTACATTAGGCCTAATGACGCTCTCTATTTAGTAAGACTGAAGGAATAGTGTGAGTACGTGTGAAATGTATGTTGTTAGTCATAATGTTCTTCTTTTCATCATTATGAACTCCAGTGCTGTTAGAAATGTAGAAATTATAAAAATGGGAGGCATACTTCCATTAAGGTAACACATCAGTTCAGAAAACCTGCCTGCAGAAAAACCTCTCCACACCTCTAGCACCATCTAGTGAAAAACTACAGCGGCAACTCCAACAGAAAAGGACAGACCCTAGGAGATTCTCAATTTGGTTTTCCTAACTCATCCGTCCTCTGTCCTCTCCTCTGCTCTTTTTGAAAAAGGTCAAAGGTAATCGAGGAGAGGAGGAAACGTGGAAACAAATGCGCCTGCAGGAAATGAGACTCCTCCACTCACGCGTAATCATGCAAATGAAGGGGTGGAATCCAACAATAAATGTGTAAAGTAATACAAAAATATATGTTTAGCTAGTTGTTAAATTGTTATGCTACTTATCATGTTAAATGTGTGTATACTTTCTCCTTTGAGAAAACAACAGCTGATTTAAAGGGGGTGGCTGATTATAAAAGACTTCCGCACTACCTGCCATGAGGATACTCTTGTGCATCCTCTGACCAAGTAGATCATGGAGGAGGGGAGCAGCCTCCTTCAGTCACCTACCAACGAATTAACACTCTCCTCGACCACTTATTGATTCCGAGTCAAGGAGGGGAGAGGACGGAGGAGGCGAGGAGTGGACGGTATTTTGTCCAAATGTGAATCTCCCCCTGGCTGTGTGTCTGTCCTTCCCTCCATGATCATGCAATCATCCCATACATCATTTAATTAAAAGGCAGTAAATGAACTGACGTCGTCTTTTCTCCATGTCTTTAGACAGCTTAGCTGCACTCGGTTGCTCGTGACCATGGCAACCACAGACTACCCTGACACCTAGTGGTAGTCCGCCCAAAACAGATACTGCACCAAGCAATATGTCAACCTCAACACTGCACACATCACATAATACCATGACCTAAGTGATTCATTACAGCTTATTCATGTTATGATGTGACTGGAATGAAGTTAATGTAATGGTATCAAACAGAAGGAAACCATGTGTTTGATGTTGACACCATTCCATTCATTCTGTTCCGTCCTCCCCTATTAAGGTGCCACCAGCCGCCTGTGATAGAGACTGACATACAAGCAAATATCTCGTAGGCTACTTTGCTACAATTTATGATGATGAACTGAGGGAAATATAAGGGTAAGATTATGACTACTAGCAGGTGATCATAAACTAAACTCACTCAGGTTCATACAGTAGAGTATAAGAGGTCTATCATAATTGACATTTCTGTTAAGAATATCCTCCTACCCATGATACTGTAGATAACAGCTTTACTCAGCATTCTACCCTGACACAGTGGTAGTTTATGGCCGCTATACTACCAAATTCAACTTCACATGTGCTTATTCCCTTCGGCCACAGGAGGGAACACAAACACCAGGAAGTTAGAGAATCATGTGATCCACTCCAGTCATTGTTCCATCATCACATGGTGGTGCTGTTCAGCATCATACTGTATATGACCAGAGATGTATTGTAGTACTCCCTCAATCACTTGGTATGGACTATTCTGATTTAGTCACTACAACATCTTGAAAATATGATGCTTTTAAAGTCATTGAGCTTTTGAAGAACAACATGTGGTATCCTTCACCAGAATCTGGGAGACTTTCACCACCATTTCAAGGGATGTTTGTATCAACGATCTCAGAATAGGAGTGCTGACCACATAACCTTTTTTATTGTGATCTAAAAAGCAAAACTGATATAAATCAGCACTTGTCACTATGAGACACTTGATACATACGGTCTCTGTCTCTTAGAAGTGTTCTGTACAAAAGTGAATTAGCATGCTCTGACCAGGGTGACATAACATATACTGTATGGTGGAGGATGATGACTATGCAACATCATGAGTCTATCACTGTACTCTTTAGAATTCCCTCCCTCTACCCTCTAAGCTAATCAGTTCCTTTCAATGTAATCACTGTCTTCTGGTACATAACACATCATCTGTCTCAATGATTACACAAATGCCTGTTTACATGTGATTATATAAGGCCACAAGACAGTATGCATGGACATGCTTGGACTGATTACATTTTAGCAGATGTTCTTATCCAGAGCAACTTACAGTCATTGCATTCAACTGAGGTGGTAGGTATGACAAACACATATCACAACCATTTCAAGTAAAACCGTCCTCAAAAACAGCAGCTATCACATCTTCCACACAGCCATTTCAGATGAAGAATAAGTGATGTATTTTACTCTCAACGTTGTGAAGTAATGCATCTATAAACCAACCACCTTTGGAACAGGAAAGTCCTCTGTGATAAGTAATCATGGCCATTATCAAAATAGGGGATTTTAAATATTACTGGTTGTCACTTCAGATCTTTGGCTCTCTCGCACTGCCATATTAATTATTAATAGTAAATGCAGCATGAAATCCTGCTGCTAATAGATTCCATACACAGCATGCAGACAGAGGTATAGAGTATTAGAAACAGTAAGAGAGAGACCAAGAGAGAGAGGAAGAGAACGAGGAGAGGGCACATTCAGTCTGCTCTCCTCTTGAAAAAGACAGGGAAAGTAATTATGCAGCACATACAATTTAATGTCAGTGGATCCTCCTGTCAATTTCCCTATTCCACTATCACTGTTCACCATAGCAACAGGCTCCATGGGTAGAAGGAGGTGGTGGTGGAGGAGATGAAGGAGTAATATGGAGTAGGAGAGATGATATTGACTACCCAGGGTTAGGGTGTGAGAGGCCTACCACCCAGGGTTAGGGTTTGAGAGGCCTACCATCCAGGGTTAGGGTTTGAGAGGTCTACCATCCAGGGTTAGGGTTCGGGAGGTCTAACATCCAGGGTTAGGGTTCGAGAGGTCTACCATCCAGGGTTAGGGTTCGAGAGGTCTACCATCTAGGGTTAGGGTTCGAGAGGTCTACCATCTAGGGTTAGGGTTCGAGAGTTCTACCATCCAGGGTTAGGGTTTGAGAGGTCTACTATCCAGGGTTAGGATTAAAGAGGCCTACAGTTCAGCAACAAGGTCTGAATTGGTGTATGTCTGCTCCTGCGCCCCAAATCTCTCATGAGGAATACCTGATAACTGATTATGTGTGGTAGGCTGGTAGCACGTAGCTGTGTGTGTGTGTGTGCATGCATTTATGTGTGTGTGTGTGTGAGTCAGGCAGCGTCTGTCAGGTACAGCAGGCAGTACCACTAGCTCACCCTCTCACTCATCTCCAGTCAGATAGGGTAAATAGAGCACATCACATGCTGTGTTATTGGGAGAATAAAGGACAGCAACAGATGGCTGCTTTGTGATGCTTCAGAGGCAGAAGATAAGATTGGGTCTCAGCTCTACTTAGGTGAGAGTTCTGTTGTTCTCTGTTCATCTACACTGGCTGCACATATCTGGAGTTCTCTACTGTTGCACTGTGGAACCAGTGACTGTAGTGTTGTCACAGTGGGGAAAGAACCTTTTATACAAACACGCTCTCTCACTCACACTCACATAAATGACAGACAATGCCGAAGAAAAGATCCTAGGTCCACTGAGAAATCTGCTTCACTCTATTTCCTAACATTACTCATGCCAGACTGTGAAGTCTACCTCTAACGTTGTTATAGAGGATATGAGGAAACCTTCTATTAAATAAGGAGATGTTATTTGATAAGGTTGCACCAACACAGTTAGCTTCATCTTCATTTAAATACCTCCATGTCTGCTGTGTGTCTCAGACCATTTCCTCCCTCGGGGACATTAAAGTTCCTATTTTAGGAAGGGAAGAAAACAAGACAAAAGGTGAACACAGGAAACCACACGCCCCCAGGGAGAACAGGCGCTCTCTTTCTCTCTCTCTGGTGTCAGTCAGAGTCCCTCTGAAACAGAGTGTGATGTAAATCTGTCCTTCTGAAAAGGCCTCATCTCATCATGTATCAGTCACCCATAGGCTGCTATAGGACTAAATCTCAGCAGACCCAGGGAGGCAATAATGTAGGCACGACAGATTTACTGTTATCACGCTAAATAATAACCCACCGCATGAGAGAGGTGAATAACTCAGAAAGACATACATTTTTATTACTTTTATGAATGAAAGCAACATATTTAAAGCTAACATGCTATAACACAAGGCAATGGATGCAACCAGCTGCAATTGATGCATCTACGATACTGTACAAAGCATGTATTTAATTTTATGAAAATAAAATGGATATAAAATAGAATGTTGTAATTTTTAATATTCTTCCACCACCAACCATTACTACTGACCTGAATGTTCTGTTGGACCAGGGGATAGCACACAGGTGCATCAGGGCACAACTGGGTTGTCATGTGTGCACTCTGCATCAAAGTCTTCTTACACTTGGAGGTAATGCAGTACACTGCTGAGTGTGCTATCTGACAATAATGTGTTGTTACGTGGTGGCTAACCTACTGCCTCACCTGGTTAAAGACAGGCGTGTGCAGATCAGGCTTTCAAATAGGGCCCCTGGGACATCCTCATAGGGGCGGCAGGTAGCGTAGTGGTTAGAGCGTTGGGCCAGTAACCGAAAGGTTGATGGAGCGAATCACCGAGCTGACAAGTAAAAATCTGTCGGTTTAACCCTGAGCAAGGCAGTTAACCCACTGTTCCCCGGGCGCCGAAATACGTGGATGTCGATTAAGGCAGCCCCCCGCACCTCTCTAATTCAGAGGGGTTGGGTTAAATGCAGAAAACACATTTCAGTTGAAGGCCTTCAGTTGTACAACTGACTAGGTATCCCCCCTTTCCCTCTACAATAGTCCAGTACTCCTCCTTCAGTCCCATTTCTGTCCACTTCTCTCAACTGTTGTGATAATAGCCACGCATTCAATACTTACACCACGATGCGATGGCACATTGATTGCAATCTGCTGTTGTCCTGAGTGATTCACTGCTGATTCAAGCATTGTTACTCAATACTGGTGTGTCACTGAGATTATGATTTATCTCTAAAGCCTTCGTTTAACTGTAATTGCCAAAGATGAAAAGAAAAATATAAATCACAGTTTAGTAGGAATAAGCACATATTGTACCTAGATATAATGTTACCAAACAGGGGGAGTGAGGTGATGCAGCCATAACAGGTGTAGGAACAGAACAAATGTAAGAAATAAAATAGGCTTTTAATTTCGTAACACCTAGGAGAAGCACTTGTACATCTGAGGTTGCTTGTTGCAGGTGCATGGTTATAATTTGATGATATATTGAAAGGAAAAAGACAACATTTAAATGTAAGATAACATTCAACTACAAGTGTGTAGGAGGACTGCCTTAATAATATGTTTGCTTCATTGAAGAGTCATTTATCATTATCACTGAGCCAGTGTTACAATGGCCATGCTCACCTTGAGGCATCAGCCAAGGCTGCTGATACATTCCTGAAAAACCCCAGGCTGCCTGCTGCTGGACTAATGATCTATTTACCTTCTTATTACTTTTTCTGCTGAAACTTGTCAATGAGTGAATCATTACATCCGGGAACAATGGCTCAGAGACAGCGAGCAAGCGAGCGAGAAAAAGAACATCCAGCTAGATTATCTGTGGTCAATAATGTGATGAGATAATGTGGCATCCATCCCACACAGTGGCCTACTCGTTGTCAACTAGGAGCCTGCAATCTGCCAACCAGTTTAACGAATGGTTTCCCATGGCCTCCCCTGTCTGTGGATGGAGAACTTGTCTATAGCTTTATGACTAATCCAGTCCATAGGGATTTGTTCTCTCCAGCCTCTCCCACCTCCAGGGTAGAGGAGTCAGAGTTCCTCATTGACTCAACACTGCTTTCAGGTGTGCAGAGCAAGCAACATGTTTTTTAAATTGCCGTGAGCATTTCCAAGAATGTCCACATGAAGGAAACATGTCAAAGGCTGAAGTATTAAGACAGTTTAATCAGTGTGTGATCAATGTAAGGACCAATGATTTATATATATATATATACACTAGATGACTAACAGCTGTTTTGAAGCCACAAGCCACCATCTTGGCACTCCCCCACCATTGTAAACAATATTTTGGAAGCGATAGAAATTAGTTTACTATTGTGAACATTTGTTTTTGCTATGTTTATTCTATTACAGTCACCTTAATGCATACTTTTAAATTATATTATGTGAGCTAAACAGAAAAACATGAAAATATTTTCCTTATAGTATACTTTGAAAGTACTAATGTTACTGTACCCCACTAAAACAAAATAATACATGTTAATTTGTCCTTAAAACATTTGAAATTAAATATTGTAGAATTCCATTCATTCCTATGGAGGACTGCTTTTCTGAGGAGTGACAATATGGCCGACCGGTGGCTTCAAAGCCTCTCCATGGCCAAAACATAGCATCAGCTATGCAGGGTTTATATACATCATTTGCAAGGACCTTGGACAGTTCCTGTCTATGATGTGTGAGTTTGCCACTGACCGCTTACTCTAGCAATTGGCCAGTGTACTGGAACAAAGAGGCCTCACTCAGTGAAAAGACTGGGATGGTTGAGGTCTTTCCTTCATATCAGATATGTTCAAAACACCTCCAGAGACCACACAGTAATTATCAGAGATTTTACTGGTTGTGTTCTGTTGTTATGCTCATTCACAAGCAGAGCGGAGCATGAGGACTAATAGAAAATTATAAGACAAATGAATACTCTGGGAGTCAAATCAAATTTCATTGGTCACATACACATGGTTAGCAGATGTTAATGCGAATGTAGCGAAATGCTTGTGCTTCTAGTTCCAACAGTGCAGTAATATCTAACAATTTCACAACAACTACCTTATATACACACACACACACACACACACACACACACACACACACACACACACACACACACACACGTGTAATGGGATGAATAAGAATGTACATATAAATATATGGAAGAGCGATGGCCGTGTGGCATGGACAAGATGGAGTAGATGGTATAGAGTATATACATATGAGATGAGTAATGTAGGGTATGTAAACATTATATAAAGTGGCATTGTTTAAAGTGGCTAGTGATACATTTATTACATCCAATTATTAATTATTAAAGTGGCTTGAGATTTGAGTCTGTATGTTGGCAGCAGCCACTCAATGTTAGTGATGACTGTTTAACAGTCTGATGGCCTTGAGATAGACTGAAAAACAGCTTCTATCAGTCCCAGCTTTGATGCACCTGTACTGACCTCGCCTTCTGGATGATAGTGGGGTGAACAGGCAGTGGCTCGGGTGGTTGATGTCCTTGATGATCTTTTTGGCCTTCCTGTGACATCGGGTGCTGTAAGTGTCCTGGAGGGCAGGTAGTTTGCCCCCGGTGATGATTTGTGCAGACCTCACTACCCTCTGGAGAGCCTGACGGTTGTGGGCGGAGCAGCAGCCATACCAGGCTGTGATACAGCTCAACAGGATGCTCTCGATTGTGCATCTGTAAAAGTTTGTGAGTGTTTTCGGTGACAAGACAAATTTCTTAAACCTCCTGAGGTTGAAGAGGTGCTGTTCCGCCTTCTTCACCATGCTGTCTGTGTGGGTGGACCATTTCAGTTTGGCCGTGATGTGTACGCCGAGGAACTTAAAACTTTCCACCTTCTTCACTACTGTCCTGTCTATGTGGATGGGGGGGTGCTCCCTCTGCTGTTTCCTGAAGTCCATGATCATCTCCTTTGTTTTGTTGACGTTGAGTGTGAGGTTATTTTCCTGACACCACACTCCGAGGGCCCTCACCTCCTCCCTGTAGGCCGTCTCGTTGTTGTTGGTAATCAAGCCTACCACTGTAGTGTCGTCTGTAAACTTGATGATTGAGTTGAAGGCGTGCATGGCCAAGTAGTCATGGGTGAACAGGGAGCACATGAGAGGGCTGAGAACGCACCCTTGTTGGGCCCCAGTGTTGAGGATCAGCGGGGTGGAGATGTTGTTTCCTACCCTCACCACCTGGGGGCGGCCAGTCAGAATGTCCAGGACCCAGTTGCACAGGGCGGGGTCGAGACCCAGGGTCTCGAGCTTAATGACGAGTTTGGAGGGTACTATGGTGTTAAATGCTGAGCTGTAGTCGATGAACAGCATTCTTACATAGGTATTCCTCTTGTCCAGATGGGTTAGGGCAGTGTGCAGTGTGATTGTGTCGTCTGTGGATCTATTGGGGCGGTAAGCAAATTGGAGTGGATCTAGGGTATCAGGTAGGGTGGAGGTGATATGATCCTTGGATAGTCTCTCAAAGCACTTGATGATGACAGAAGTGAGTGCTACAGAGCAATAGTTGTTTAGCTCAGTTACCTTAGCTTTCTTGGGAACAGGAACAATGGTGGCCCTCTTGAAGCATGTGGGCACAGCAGACTGGGATAGGGATTGATTGAATATGTCCGTAAACACACCAGTTAGCTGGTCTGCTCATGCGCGCATGCTCTGAGGTCACGGATAGGGATGCCGTCTGAGCCAGCAGCCTTGCGAGGGTTAACACATTTAAATGTTTTACTCACAGTGAAGGAGAGCCCACAGGTTTTGGTAGCGGGCCTTGTCAGTGGCACTGTATTGTTCTCAAAATGAGCAAAGAAGTTGTTTAATAGGTCTGGGAGCAAGATGTCAGTGTCCGCGACGGGGCTGGTTTTCTTTTTGTAATCCGTGATTGACTGTAGACCCTGCCACATACATCTTGTGTTTGTGCGTTGAATTGTAACTCTACTTTGTCTCTATACTGACGCTTAGCTTGTTTGATTGCTGCCAGCTCGAGTCGCACATTCGATATGCTGCTAAAATTTAGGGAGACTTGATTTCAGATTAGTTTTGTTAAAATCCCCAGCTACAATAAATGCACACTCAGGATATATGGTTTCCAGTTTACAGAGAGTCCAGTGAAGTTCTTTCAGGGTGTTCACTGCATGGCCAGTCTACAGTACCTGTCTACCCCTACATACACTAAGTACTCCATTTCATGGTTAGAAGGTCAGCAAAAAACATCTATGGAGGGGTACCTACAACTCCAACATGATTTATAATACTGTTACTATGTAGAATCATACACTAAGTGTACAAGACATTAGGAACAGCTTCCTAATATTGAGTTGCCCCCCCTTTTGCCCTCAGAACAGCCTCAATTCTACAAGGTGTACAAAGTGTTCCACAGGGATGCTGGCCCATGTTGACTCCAATGCATTCCACAGTGTCAAGTTGGCTGGATGTCCTTTGGGTGGTGAACCATTCGTGTCGGGTTCACCTTGGGGTCATGATAGGGGCTGTAACAAATGTTTGATGTATTATAATAATTGATTATGCTCATGTTGTATTAATAGAAGGGGAGGGGTCTTCCTTACATTAATAGGGTCATAGACTACATATTAACAATATATATATATATATATATATATTCATTATAATGTTTAATATTGTTCCAGTCTTTTCTAGTCTCTGCTTCTTATAAAGGAACAAGGAACGAATCCCAACACTTGATACACACGGGAAACTGTTGAAAGTGAAAAACCCAGCAGCGTTGCAGTTCTTGATACACTCAAACCGGTGTGCCTGGCACCTACTACCATAACCCCTTCAAAAGGCACTTAAATATTTTGTCTTGCCCATCCACACACTCAATAGCACAAATACACAATCCATGTCTCAACTGTCTCAAGGATTATAAATCCTTCTTTAACCGGTCTCATCCTCTCATCTACACTGATTGAAGTGGATTTAACAAGTGACATCAATAAGGGATCATATCTTTCAACTGGATTCACATGGTCAGTCTATGTCATGGAAAGAGCAGGTGTTCCTTATGTTTTGGACACTCAGTGTATAAAGACCTAACCATAACTACTGGTAATTACCCATTTTCCCTTCACAACGGAACCATCTATTCATCACACTATAAGGCTTCTTTACACAAACACAAGCCCCTTCCATACCTACAAAACACAAGCAGTGAAATTGGCTATTTACTTTTCCAGCTCTGGTATCCTTTAGAGTCTAGCTATATAATTATATACGTAGCATTCACTGTGATCGTCAGTCGCAGGCAGGCAGCTACCAGCTCTAATTGCTGTCTTTGCAGTTGGCCCAGCACACTTTGGCTTTAACAAGAGGTGCTCCACACTTCCCTTAATGATCTCCACAGCTCAGGCAGTGCACGTGCTGCAGTCCTCTACTATTAACTCAACTCACTTCGAGGTTTGTTCTCTTCTCAAAACACTTTGTGTCCTTGGGAAAGTAAGGGACGAGGAGGTCGACAGTGTACTGTGACACTATCATGACATTGCAACATATAAACACTGACTATAGCAGTGTAGGAGAGTTAGACTCAGTCACTGCCATTCACAGGCAGTGGTCCGCAATACTTCCATACAGTAATACCAACATGTCTCAATGAATAAGACAGAGTATAATTATAACTTTTTAACTTGGACCAGAATCTCACCCAATAATGAACAAACTGAAATTGACAATGAAACCTGCTGTAGAGCCAGTAGAGAGATCTCATGCATTATTCTGGCCATGAATTATAGAGATAGTAGTTTCCAACAGACAGTCAGCGCGCCGAGGCTTATAATAATAGTCCAATTTATTTCTACAGTAAGAAACCCCTATCATTACTAAAAAAAGAGTCTGACTGTCTCCATAGTACCCACTATTACCAGTGCTTGACTTGGGCTGAAATAGGGGCCGGTGCTGTTTACATTTGGGTGCAAGAGCTCCACAAGACTTCTGAACTAATGTTCAATAAGAGGAACAGGAGCTCAAGCAGTAGAACATTTGAGGTGCCAGTAATCAGATCCAGTGAGCTGCTGCCCAAGTCAAGCGCTGACTATTACTTTAAAACATGGTTAGCATTCCACACAGCATACCAGAGGTCAACCTTCCCTGCGCTAAGATCAATTATTCAAAAGAGAGGTTTAGCATACAGTAGACAGAGAGACCAGTCTGTCTCTTAAATCTGGATGCAGGCAAGAATATGTAGTACACTACTTTTGACCAGGAACAATAGGGTGTCATTTAGGATGCATTTGGGAAGCAAACCTGAGTGTACATTTCTGTCTAAATACAGGCCAGAATAGAGATTGACTCTCATCTTTTTTGTTGATAGTGAAACTCCCCTTCAGTTACAGAAACATTCCATTTCAAATGACATAAGTAGCCAATTGTATTTTCATTGGAAAATCTAATTACATTTTCTTTACATTCTTTACAATTATGCTTTGAAAAGAAGATTGTTTACCAATTAAATTCTCTCTCCATTGTGACAAAACTCAATATTCTTCAGCAGTGCAGCTTCTGATCATTAAATAGCAGCCTGTCTGGAAGTGGACACGTGGATGTGAACACTGTAATAACATCTCCATATACTGTACACCAGCACAGTCACAGCCAAGGGGTAAGATATAGTATGCATATGGTACATCCTCCATAATCCTAACAAGACACACTCAAGTGCTCAAAAAGGTGCAGGTACCCAAATGCTGATGCTCCAGACACTCAACTAGTCTAAAGGCCAGTTTTATTGCTTCTTTAATCATAACAACAGTTTTCAGCTGTGCTAATGTAATTGCAAAAGGGTTTTCAAATGATCTATTGGCCTTTTAAAATGATAAACTAGGATTAGCTAACACATATTGGAACACAGGAGTGATGGTTGCTGATAATGGGCCTCTGTACGCCTATGTAGATAGTCCATACAAAATCTGCTGTTTCCAGCTACAATAGTAATTTACAACATTAACAATGTCTACACTGTATTTTTGATCAATTTCATGTTATTTTAATCGACAAAAATGTGTTTTTCTTAAAATGTCTTAGTGGCCCCAAACTTTTGAACGGTAGTGTACATACACCCTTTCATCACTATGTTCAACCTCCTACCATTCAAGCTATCAGTGAACACTGTGCCATATATTGCAGTCAATACACATCATTCAAACACTGGGATTCAGCTGAAAAGTAATAAACTATAATCATGTGATATACAGTAGCCAGATTCTAAGTGATTGCACCTATTGAACACGGTCTGGGGCACTATAAAGGGAATAGGGTGCCATTAGGAACACAACCAGGACATCTCAAGCAAAGGACCAAACAGAACAACGACTTCCTTTCTACCATGCCACCAGATTGATATCAATCTATGTTTTGAGGTTGGGAAAGTGAGGTAGTGTATGAGAGTATGACAAATGACAATACAGTCAGATTGAGGATGGTGGGGAAACATTCAAACCCTTTGGAAAAATCCTTGAAAACAGAGACAAAGCACCTCAGCCCTACAGTCGTGGTCGTAGTCCTGTCACACAGGTAAGATATTAAGGTTTGTCAGACTGCTAAAGAAACGGAGTTAAGCATCACTTAAATCCCACTCCTCTTAGAGGTTGACACAGAAAAACGCATACAGCTACCCAGAAATTATAATATATTTTGATTGCTGCTGGCAAGATGCTGCATTTAAATAAATATTAATATGTATGTACTGCCAACCAGACCAGTCTGGAGTTGTGCTCTACAGCCAGCTGGGTGAATCTATATCTTAGGCAGTAAAATTAGGTTGTGAGGATAGAAACAATACTGTAGTTTTACATATAAAATATAAATAGGATATTTGAGACCTTAGATAAAACATAGTATAAACTGAAATACAGTTCCGTTTTATAAAAGCCAAAGGCAACGTCTGTGAACATGGTTGTCTCCAGCTGCCTATTATTGAAATATTCAAATGTTCATCTAATCTAATATACACAGTGTGCCTCCCTAAACAACATATTGGTAAAAAGCATTTCCACTTCCAGCACCACTATCTGATTGGGGGCTATAATTACTGAAGTGTAGCGCACTCCTCAGAGCAGAGCAGCAGTTCCCAGAACAGTCTCAGTGGTAATGCTTCTTATTCACACTAGCTATTTAGTAGAAAGCCAGGTAAAAGCAGACAGCTGCTCCCCTCATAGTGGTCTCTTGGTCTCATAATTCATTCCTTCCGGAACAATAACTTTGCCTGACGACAAGCCCTCTTCCCTTCCAATAGATTTATCAGATGGGATCCAATTAGAGGTAATAGAGGGTAGGAGGATAGGCTTCAATTAACTACTGATAGACAATGGCCCAAACATTATACAGCTTTATGCTCTGAGGAAATCATATCCAAACCTCATGGATTTTGTGTTTACCCAACTAAACTCAGAAAGCATATGGTTACAGGAGCTTAAAACTATACATTCCTGGGGGGCTGTGTTTTTGAAGCCTTGAAGATTGCAACTGGAAATTATTGACCATCAATGCCATGACCCTTAATGTGAAGCCTCAGGGAACTGGATTAAGACCTATTGAGTGCTCTATATACTGCTAGGGCCAGTTATTGGAACAGTTCTCAACATAGGACCTACATTGTTACATTGATATTACAACCATCAGATATTATCCATCAGTGATGTGTTTGCAATCAAAACCCTGGCTAATGGCCCCAGCAGAGCCCTGACCTCACTCACAGACACAAACACCAACCTGTGTATGGCACTGACAGAGCAGAATTCAGTCTGGGCCTTGCAGCAGGGAGAGTGTTTTGAAAACAGTCTCTAATATGTGTAACCCCTATAAATCTGCCCACTTGTGTCCAAACCCAGCCCCTTCGTTCTCCCTCTCTCTGTTCAACTCAGGCCCCCTCTCTCCCTAACCCAGGCCCCCTCTCGCTCGCCAACCCAGGCCCCCCCTCGCTCGCCAACCCAGGCCCCCCCTCGCTCGCCAACCCAGGTCCCCCCTCGCTCGCCAACCCAGGCCTCCCCTCGCTCTCCAACCCAGGCCCCCCCTCGCTCTCCAACCCAGGCCCCCTCTCTCTCGCCAACCCAGGCCCCCTCTCTCTCGCCAACCCAGGCCCCCTCTCTCTCGCCAACCCAGGCCCCCTCTCTCTCGCCAACCCAGGCCCCCTCTCTCTCGCCAACCCAGGCCCCCCTCTCTCTCGCCAACCCAGGCCCCCCTCTCTCTCGCCAACCCAGGCCCCCCTCTCTCTCGCCAACCCAGGCCCCCCTCTCTCTCGCCAACCCAGGCCCCCCTCTCTCTCCAACCCAGGCCCCGGCTCTCTCCAACCCAGGCCCCGGCTCTCTCCAACCCAGGCCCCGCTCTCTCCAACCCAGGCCCCCGCTCTCTCCAACCCAGGTCCCCGTTCTCTCCAACCCAGGCCCCCGCTCTCTCCAACCCAGGCCCCCTCTGTTCCATTCTGAGTCGATAAGAGGCAGACAGACACTGTTATTTACTTAGATGCATACACCTCTATACACAATGACTACTTTGACCAATTTACACTGAACATTTTACAAAAAACACATTTAGTGGAAGAACTGTGCAGATACAAAGATTCAGTAAAATCTCTAAAAGTTTATGTCCACATTAGTTAAATATCTGCTCCAAATAAAAATTCAACATGTATGCAGATAGAATGGTGTCAGCTATGACATCACACATTGACTTTGAAAAAAACTATTTTGGTTATTGAACTACAGTAAGTTGTCACGATTTCCGCCGAAGTCGGCTCCTCTCCTTGTTCGGGCAGCGTTCGGCGGTCGACGTCACCGGTCTTCTAAGCCATCGCCACTCCACTTGTCATTGTTCCATTTGTTTTGTCTTGTTTCCCCGCACACCTGGTTTACATTCCCTAATCACACTACATATATATTCCCTCAGTTTCCCCCATGTCTTTGTGTGGAACTGTTTTGTTATGTGTTTCATGTTACGCGCCAGGCTGGTTTTTCCACGGGTACCGTGTTGAACCCGAGTTTGTTTAATTGTTTAACTTATGCATTATTGTGACTGTTGTCGCTCTTTGCACTTTTGCCAATTGGCTGGAGATTTTTGACGCAGTTGCTTCTGTATGTTGTTACTTCTGCCAATTAAAGTGTGCGCCTGATCACAACTCTCCACTTTCCTGCACCAGACTTCTTACCAGCAGCCTGACATAAGTGAAGCCTGACATAAGTGAAGTGGATTTAAATCTGGTATTGGAATTGCGGTAACAGAATTTCATCATGGATCCCCGATCTGTACGACACAGAAATGCATAATTATGGATATTAATGTCATTCACTTCATGATGATCTATCCTAAATAGCTACACAAAATGTATAAACATACAATATTCTCCTTTGCATATTTGGGTATTATTCTACACACTGGCTATTATTTTAATGAGCTCTGCCCCCAAACAAGACCACATTTATTGGTCTGGACTAAATCTGAACCAACTCCTAGATATCTATGTTTCACTAGTTTGACATCAAGTATAGCACAGTAGAGCTCAGAAGAGTACAGTAGAGTACAGTACAGCAGAGTAGAGTACAGTAGAAGACAAAGTAGATTATAGTTCAGTACAGTAAAGTAGAGTATAGTTCAGTGCAATAGTGTCCTGAACTCTAGTTAATCTACTGTACTCTACACAGTACTATGCTTTTGTTTGCTGTGCCGTGCCATCCAAACTTGTGAACCCAACTGTGGTTAATGACTACTATGATTTCCCATTGTAGTCAATTCAATCACAGAAATTCCATTACCCATTTTTTTTTACATTCCGTTACCAATTTGGTAACGAAATTGAGTTTTAATCACTTAATAATTCATAAACAAAATTGATATCAGTAAAAACACTATCTAATTGATAGGTTTACCTATACTTGTTACTTCTGTGAATTGAATTATCATCCCTCCTCATGAGGGAGAGAAAATAGAAAAGATCTTAAAAGATACAGCATGTGGGTTTTTGCTAACGGAATTTCAAGCCACAAGGCAATGTTTCTTAAACTTGCAGAAGGCAGAAAAATGTATCCAAAACTAAATATATGTGTTGATAGTAGTTGGCAAGGGTCTTTGATGTATTTTTCGTACCTTTAAGGACTTTTTCTGGTAGATGTTTTGCAAGACCCCTTTTCCATATGTTTGACCAGAAATCAAAGCCTTTGCTCATTCCACATTTTTAGGGTGGAAAAGGGTTGAAAAATGGATATGCCTTAATAAAATGTTTAAAGAGACTCTTAGCTTTCATTTGACATGCTCCTATGTTGGTGCTCATGGGTCCTTTTAAATGGAAATAACCCTGTGTTACTGAGACAGAACACTATTATCAATAACAGTAAGACAGACCAGGTTAGGATGTGGGAATCATATCATTTTTCTACTCTATTTAGTCGTACGATTAAAGTAAATAGTGCTTCCTGTCTTTAGATCAGTGTCTACATAGCATATGAACTCGTACCAAAGTTTATATGTTAGTACACACAGTAATATGTATGTGTGTGTGTGCACAATTAATGTACTATGCACCGTATGTCATTATTGGCGTTACAATATTAACAGCCATGAGCTATGTTGTATGCCTGCCTAGCGCCTAGTGTCTCTGCGTGTGTGTGTGTGTGTGTGTGTGTGCGCATTTAATGTACTATGCACCGTATGTCATTATTGGCGTTACAATATTAACAGCCATGAGCTATGTTGTATGCCTGCCTAGCGCCTAATGTCTCTGTGTGTGTGTCATTCCCCTCCACTACACAGATTATAGATGTGAGCTCTCACACGCCGGTACCCCGTGTCATCACCCATTCATCTGTGACGCAGAAGCAGGTGTGC
Source organism: Oncorhynchus clarkii lewisi (assembly GCF_045791955.1). NCBI lineage: Eukaryota > Metazoa > Chordata > Actinopteri > Salmoniformes > Salmonidae > Oncorhynchus > Oncorhynchus clarkii. Next base: position 24,277,169 of record NC_092172.1, on the reverse strand, counting down.
AGCGTGGACCATCCATACTCCAACAGTGCATTAACCCGCAGTGATGTTCTCGGAAATACAATGGCAGCACACACAGAAAATGTCTCACTCTCACCAACACTACTCACTAACCCAAAAAACATCAAATGATTACGTAAAAAGTTTGCCCCTGCAGTAATGCACTTTATTGAAGTCCTGGGTTCATTATTGCATTAAATAATTGATATGTAATAGGTTCCTTCTGTAAAAGAAGGAATTGTTAGAGGTCCATAAAGAAGTGCTGTAAAACTGCAATGTACCATGTGAGGCGATACCAAATCAGAGACTAATGAAATCTCCTGGCATTTATGTAGATTTTTTCAGCAGACACACAATAATTATGAAAACACAATCTGTGAGAATGTGATCCCCTCCTCTCGATGAATAGTATCTCCCCTCACCACCTTGGCTCTCCATCGCTCTGTGGTTGCTGTGTGTACTGGCTGCCAGGCCTGTTGAACTAACACATTGTGAGTGCACTGCTCCTACCTTCGCAGGCACAGCCATGAATTACGATGCCTGAACAAACACACACCTGGTCCATGAGCAGAGCATATTCAAACCATAGCAGCACCGTCGAGTCTACATGTGGCCCAGAAACATTTTCTAATGAACCTGAGGCCATCCGGGGGGAACTCATAAATTGGAATGAAAAATGTAAGCATTTTAAATCAGGATCAAATTCTCCTCTAACAGTGAGAGATGCACGGCATAGAAGCTGGAGCAATCATTACTTACATTTAACATACCATACCCATAGTATCGTAGCCAGAATAAATACATACAAGAGCTGCTGTTTAGTTTGTAAGTGGGTTATTAACTGTGGATGTTGATATTTGTTGTTTGTGTCAGCTGCCTTTTTATGACTGTATTGCAAGTGTCAAACCTGTGTGACACGTGTCTGATGGAGTGCCATTTCATGTGTACTGCATACAGACATCACTAGTGTGTCAAACATGGATCAAGCACCACAGTAATGAACAGCTTCTGGCATCTCTCCACACAACAAACCATTACATCTCTCTCAGTCACATTTTAGGAGCAGAGCAGCCTGCCTCTATTCATTTGCATGTCATATACAGTACCTACTCATTCAAAGGTTTTTATTTTTTTGGACTATTTTCACATTGTAGAATAATAGTGAAGACATCAAAACTATGAAATAACATATGGAATCATGTAGCAATGTAAAAATCATGTAGCAACCAAAAAAAGGGTTCAACAAATCAAAATGTATTTTAGATTCTTCAAAGTAGCCACCCTTTGTCTTAATGACAGCTATGCACACTCTTGGCATTCGCTCAACCAGCTTCACCTGGAATGCTTTTCCAACAGTCTTGAAGGAGTTCCCACATATGCTGAGCACTTGTTGGCTGCTTTTCCTTCACTCTGCGGTTCAAATCATCCACAACCATCTCAAATAAGGTTGAGGTCGGATAATTGTGGAGGCCAGGTCATCTGATGCAGCACTCCATCTCTCTCCTTGGTGCCTTTACAAAGCCTGGAGGTGTGTTTTGGGTCATTGTCCTGTTGAAAAACAAATGATCGTCCTAAGTGCAAACCAGAGGGGATGGCATATCGCTGCAGAATGCTGTGGTAGCCATGCTGGTTAAGTGTGCCTTGAATTCTAAATAAATCACAGACAGTGTCACCAGCAAAGCACCCCCACACCATCACACCTCCTCCATGCTTCACGGTGGGAATCACACATGCAGAGATGATCCGTTCACCTACTCTGCGTCTCACAAAGACACCGCATTTGGAACCAAAAATCTCACATTTCCACCGGTCTAATGTCCACTGCTCGTGTTTCTTGACCTTTATTGGTGTTCTTTAGTAGTGGTTTCTTAGCAGCAATTCGACCATGAAGGCCTGATTCACGCAGTCTCCTCTGAACAGTTGAAGTTGAGATGTATCTGTTGTGCTGCAATATCTGAGGCTGGTAACTCTAATGAATTTATCCTCTGCAGCAGAGGAAACTCTGGGTTTTCCTTTCCTGTGGCGGTCCTCATGAGAGGTAGTTTCATCATAGCGCTTGATCGTTTTTGCGACTGCACGTGAAGAAACTTTTAAAGTTCTTGATCTTTTCCGTATTGACTGACCCTCATGTCTTAAAGAAAGATGGACTGTTGTTTCTCTTTGCTTATTTGAGCTGTTCTTGCCATAATATGGACTTGGTATTTTACCAAATAGGGCCATCTTCTGTATACCCCCCTACCTTGTCACAACACAACTGATTGGCTCAAATTCATTAAGAAGGAAGTAAATTCCATAAATTATCTTTTAATATTATAAGGCACACCTCATGAAGCTGGTTGAGAGAATGCCAAGAGTGTGCAAAGCTGTGATCAAGGCAACGGGTGGCTATTTGAAGAATCTCAAATCTCAAATATATTTTTATTTGTTTAACACTTTTTAGGTTACTACATGTACATACTACCTCAACTAACCGGTGCCCCCGCACATTGACTCTGTACCGACACCCCCCTGTATATATTGTTATTTTTTACTGTTGCTCGTCAATTACTTGCTAATTTTATTTCTTATTCTTATCCGTATTTTTTGAAACATCACTGTTGGTTAGGGGCTCGTATGTAAGCATTTCACTGTAAGTATTCGGCGAATGTGACTAATAAAATTAGATTTGATTCCACATGTGTCATTTCATAGTTTTGATATCTTCACTATTATTCTACAATGTAGAAAATAGTACAAATAAAGAAAAAACCTGGAATGAGTAGGTGTGTCTAAACTTTTGTCTGGTACTGTATATCATGAACACAAAAACATCAAACATCAAGAATGTGTTACTGCCTAGGAGACGTGCTGAGAGGCTTCAGCTTAATCTCCCTCTCTTCTCCCCACCCCCATTGTTGCACAGAGCTGAAAGAAATTGTATGAAGCTGTAGGAGACCCAGAATCTCTCGCTGCATTCTCTTGGGATGCCCAATCAGCACAGTTACGGTGTCTAGAATACCAATCACGATGTAAGAGCTTAAGAGAGCCGGGCCACAAGCATCCCACTGGGCACAAACGTCAATTCAACATCTATTCCATGTTGGTTCAACGTCTTTTTATTGAAATGAGGTGGAAACAATGTTGATTCAACCAGTGTGTGCTCAGTGGGATGTTGCTTACTGACTGACTGTGTGTGCTCATGTCTGCTGACCAATAAGGAAAGGCCTTATAGTCAGAACATAAAGACTAGCAAGCAACGCTCTGTACTGTAGCGGTTTGATGCAGAAATAGAAAAATAAGTTATTTCCCCACTTACTGTACCAGTGCTGACAAAGCTTACTACAACTCAAATATACTGAAAGCTGTTTCAACTGACCGTGAGTTAAAATAAGAAAATAAAAAACAGAAAATGTAAGTTACAGGACATACAGCCTCCTAGGATCCGTCACATTGTATTTGTTTCAGGAAATCAACATTGACCAGAAGCAATATGGTTGTAGTATCACAGACAAATCACTGCTTCGACACACACACACACACACACACACACACACACACACACACACACACACACACACACTAGGTCATATCAATTTGTCATGCCAGTGTCAAAATGCCTCATGATAACAACTGATTTACAGTGTAGACTGCATGACAGCCTAATTCATATTCTATCAATATCTGGATTTTTAAATATATATATATGAGAGAGAGAGAGATATAGACTAGGCTTCTGCATTTAACTGGTTTTGTAGGTTGGTTTATCAATCACAACCAACTTCTGATTAGATATGACAATGGTAGCCTGCTAAACAAAGGCAAAGGAGAGGTTCTGCTGGCAAGTTGGTGATATCAGCTCGCATAACAAGGTAAATGTTGACAAAGGATAGACGCTTACCTGTCATAACTCCATCGACTGTATGACATGTTCCTGTTGCTGCTGACTCCTTCCATGACTTCTATGGGATGTTGCTAAATAGGGTTCAACGTGACACGAAAATAAAACCTGGGTTTAGATGCCACGCCGATATTTCTCACCAGTTCTAGCGTTTCCTCCTCGAACGAATGGGAGTTGAGATGTGGTGCACATCGATTCAGGGACTCACTTTCTATAGGCTATACCATCTGGAATGTGAAGGGAAAAAATCAGTGCGCGCAAGTTGACAAGCTTGTCAATAATTTGACGAATGCATGGGTTACTCCATTAGTTGCGCGCACGCAGGCATGTTCACGTCTATTTCGATGAAATACATCAATGCGTAATTTTCGAGCAAAAACATCAAATTTCACTTGTATTTCATTAAAATATGTATAGTCTCCATCCTCTGTAACAGTGTCCCCCAGATTGTAACGCCCGTTGGTCTCATCTGGTGATGATGTTGGAAAGGTGTAGCGTTGTGATTTTAATTATTATCTGTATTTGTTGGCCTACCATTCATTCCATTATTATTTAATTATTAATGGACAGTATTGAACTCTATCTCCTTGGGCATGATTGATAGCCTACACATGCTTACATATTCATGTTTTCTTCTGGTTGCACTGTAAATGAAAGATCATTTTCAGGCATATACAAAGTGGTCAGAGCTATCTGTTGATATTTCTTGGCCGTGTATATCTACGTATTCTGGGGAGACATATCTTCCGTAAAAATGTCTTTGCTTCAGAAAATCAATGTTGACTGAAAGCAATGCCTTAATAACACAGAGAAATCACTGCTTCTGAACACACACACACACACACACACACACACACACACACACACACACACACACACACACACACACACATACTCACACACACATACTCACACACACATACTCACACACACATGCGCGTACACACACACACATTTTTCTAGCAAAATCAAATGTATTTATTAACACTGATTGATAACATAAGCCAGTTACAGAAAGCATGGGTTTAATCTTTTTGGGTTGCGTCTGGAGGTGTTTGGCACATAGGCTTATTATTGCCTTTAACACAACCTGTTGACCCTGAATCCCTTAAACTCTCCTTGACAGCTCAGAGGGGGAGAGAGAGAGATGTGATGAATGCCTGACAGCCAATGTCCCTTAGGATTGGCCTTGAAGTTCGCTAAGCAAAGGCATTGAAAAAGTGGAGTGACAGTTGCCAATTTGGAGCAGTCATATAGTAGAACATATATATAGAACATAATTATATTGAAGAAAAATATAAACACAACATGCAACAATTTCAAAGATTTTACTGAGTTACAGTTCATATAAGGAAATCAGTCAATTGTAATAAAATATATTCAATAGGCCTTAATCTATGGATTTCACATGGCTGACGATCCCACAGGTGAAGAATGTGTGGATGTCCTGGGCTGGCATGGTTACAGGTGGTCTGCGGTTATGAGGCCAGTTGGACGTACTGTCAAATTCTCAAACCAAAAAAACGGAGGCAGCTTATTGTAGAAAACTGAACATTCAATTCTCTGTGAACAGCTCTGGTGGACATTCCTGCAGTCAGCATGCCAATTGCACACTCCCTCGAAACTTGAGACATCTGTGGCATTGTGTTGTGCGACAAAACTGCACAGTTTAAAGTGGCCTTTTATTGTCCCCAGCACAAGGTGCACCTGTGTAATGATCATGCTGCTTAATCAGCTTCTTGATATGCCACACTTGTGGCAAGATAATTTTTTGGCAAAGGATAAATGCTCACTAACAGGAATGTAAACAAATTTGTTCACAACATTTGAGAGAAATTAGCTTTGTGTGTGTATGGAACATTTCTGGGATTTGTTTTCCAGCTCATCAAACATGGGACCAACACTTTACCTGTTGCGTTTATATTTTGGTTCAGTGTATATAGCCCACTCCTGCCGAGGCCAAGTCCAACTCATAAGATTTCACAACATTTCTAACAGCACAGCAGGATTGAAAGAGAGTGTGCAGATGAATAAAGGGGTCCCTCATTATCAGGTACATTGAAAGTTCACACAAAAAGCTGTGTCAGTGACAAGAATGAGGTAAACACATATAATGGTCATCAGATTTTCTAAAGCAGCTGGTTTGGATGCCTGCCTTCCAGACTGTGACTTTGAGCCAAATGCAAAGTGAGATCTTTCATTGGGACGTTGAGAGAGATTGGGATTTGCCTAGGAAGTGTGGATGAGTGGGCACCCTCCCTTCCTTTCTCCTGCCAAACCCCAGTGTCAATGGATAGACGCTATGAGGGGGTGGCGGTGGACCTTGGCAGTCTCAATAGGGGTCCCTCAGAGGCATGTTGAATCAGACCCAGGCTCAATAGTAAAAGGGGTTGACTCCCTGACAACTGGGACAGGCAGCTCAGACAAACCGTGAGAGTTTGAGGATGTGCAGTAGCCCACTGAGTCACGACTTTAAAAAACACGAGCCAGCTGGGAAATTGTGTCCCAGTGAACGGTTGAGATTATACAATACCATGTAACAATTATACAATGTCTTGTAACCTTTTCAAAGAAATCTCCCACTCCCTCCAGAGAAACTCAGCATGACTGCTGATTGATGATGGTGCTGGCGAACGAGGAACAGAATTCCCTTCGATTTAATTAGGTGATTTGCAGTAATAAAGGGTGCCATTGAAATCCTTGTCCTTATTAGTGCCCACATTTTAGGCTTTTGAATACAGTAGAGTGAGTCAGCAAAACACAGGTGGAGGGTATGAAAACAAATGGTAACCAAGGGGATGCCACAAAGCTCATATATATGAGATGACTACCACCAAACTTAAACTCTCAGTGAAAGGATGGTAATATCCTGGTATTTTAACAGAGCTGAAATAATGCCCTCCCAACACATACTATTTTCTCTGTAACTGTAGTATAGTTATTCACCGACCCTCTCACCTTTCATTTGTAGTGGAGACGATAATCACTGCAACAGATAGTAGATGGACACCACTGAGCACACACACAACTGTCGGTGTCACACCTTCTAATGAGCCACATGAATGTGTGTGCATAAGCACAGTGCTTGCAGTTGTGTGTCAATGTGGGAGAGATGCAGTATAGGCCACTGTGTGTTCATCTCTACAATGGAACCCCTGAGGGAAAAACAGACTGGAATGTTCCGTGATTCTTCGCTGAGAAGACCTGGAGTTATTCACCCAGAATTGCTGCATTGTCAGATATCTCTACTCCTCTCCCTAGTTCAGTATTACACCCTCAGAGCCCTGCACATCCTCTTCTCTGAGTACAGTACCTGTGTGCGTCTGACTGGAGTATAAATGTGGTTGAGAGAGAAGCCAGTTGGATGTAGTATACTGTACATTAGTATGCATCAGGAGGATCCATCTCTCTGTGCAGCCATAGCTGCTCTGTATCAAAGCAACAAGGATACTGTTGTGCTGCCAGTAAGGCACAGACAATTAAGGACATCCTATGGTCTCCCTCCCTACCCTGTGTATTTTGATCAAAGGCCTGCATTTGAGCGGAGGTCTACAGCCAACTGAGACATATCTCCAGACACAGCCTTGCATGCATTATTTATCTGAGAATTAAGGGGGAAATGTCTCCTGAGCCCAACTGCTGCCATGGCGCCTGGTCAAAGCCTTGCTTTCATTTCTGCCAGCAGATAGAATGAATGAGATCCAGTTGATGAAAATACATGACTTTTTAGGACCATTACAGATC